>NC_057814.1:338304017-338484101 GCF_018294505.1 Triticum aestivum
CCTATCTCTTGTTTCCCCACACATACGGACTCTAAAAACAGCCTATACTTATGTATTTCGAAATTACATGGGCCTGGCCCAATAATAAGGTGACGCAGCACCTAGAATAGCCTCTGGACGAAAGTTATGAAGTAGCATCTTGTATATTTCGTCCAAGGCTTCATGCACGCATTATGGTGGCTTCAACGTCCTGAAATCATCACTTGTAACTCCGTTCTTGTTCCCCATGCGCATGCCATCATCTCCATGCTTGTTCTTGCTCCAATGTTCATCCTTCTCAAAGCTAGGCCCTTCATTTGTAAGCAAAACAAATGTATCCAATTTAGGCAGCATCATATTCTCATGAACATTAGAATCATTAGCAAGAAACGAAAGTACCTGGTAATTTAATTGGCGTGCGCGAGCTCTAGTAATTGGTCCAGTATGTATAGCAGCAGGGCCTGTGGGTGTAATAATTGTATTGATGTCCTCATCACTGTGACTACAAGAAAAGGCTATGCCACAAATGCAAGAAACCTGGTCACTACATTCAAGACTATCCTCAGTGCGAGAAGGAATCAAAGAAGAAGAAATACAAGGATTACAGTTCTGACGACTCAAAGAAGAAGAAGAAATCTTCAAAGTCTTCATCATCAAAATCCTCGAAGTCTTCATCTCACAAGAAGAGCAGCTCTAAGAAGGCTCAGGCATTCATTGGTAAGGAAATGGACTCTGAAGCTGAATCTGAGGAACATGAGGAAGAGGAGGCATCTGAGGAGTCAGAATCTGGTGTGGCGAGCCTAGCCCTCGCTACTGCGTTCGTCAGCAAGTCCATCTTCAACACTGAAGAAAATGGCTTCTACAATAAGGCTGATGATGACTACGCTCCCACCTATTGCTTCATGGCAAAGGGTGCCAAGGTACTCAAATATCCCTCCTCTGAATCAAGTGAGGATGAATCTGATGAAAACCTCAAGCCTAGCTACTCTAAACTTGCTAAGATTGCTGTGAAACAATAAAAGGCTTTTGAAAAGGTTCAAAACATGCTAGACAAAAGTGATGATATGTTGGGTGAAGAAATGGATCGCACTAAAACCTTGACTGACAGTCTTCAGAGACTTCAGTCTAAGTTTGACAACCTTGAAAGTCATCATAACACTCTCTTATCTGATCATGAGAAGCTTTCTTATGAATTTCTTTAAAGAAAGCAAGATCTTGAAAAGCTAAGGGTGAGTTATGAAGATCTTCAGAAGGAGCGCGATTCATTACTTGCTTAACAAATCAGCGCTGCTCGGGAAGAATTTGTTCCTCCATGTTTGAAGTGCATTGAACGTGAAGCTGCTAATTCTTCACCTCAATGTTCAAATGCTTCTAATGCTACAAATTCCTCACCTGTCTCTGCTATCACTAATTCCTCATCTGAGGACATTGCTAGTATAACTAATGATGCAGGGCTGAAGGAATTGTATATGACAGGCATGTACAAAAGCCTCAAAGGGCATTAGGTTCGTTGTGGTGTGCTTAAAAAGCAGATCCTCAACAGGAACCCTAGGAAAAAGGGTATTGCCTTTGAGAGGAAACTCAATGTTGATGGGACATACTGGAAGCCTAAGCAGTATCCCAAAACCTCATGGGTTGCTGCAAAGGGACCTCCAGTTGATCCATCTACTCTATCTGGCTTTACATGTGAATCTCCTCATTCTTCTGATGAGTCATTTGACTCCAACTATAAACTGTTCAAAAATCAGAATGGTGAAGTATTTGCTAGATATGTTGGCACTAACTGCAGGAACGGTTCCCCTATGAAGAAAATCTGGGTTCCCAAAAGGTGCCTTGAAAATCTTCAGGTGAATGTCACCATGACACCACCTGTGAAGAATAGGAACCCCAGATCAAATTCTTCATATGGACCAAATTCTTCATATGAATCCAAGTCCTCATACGGACCAAATTCCACACGTGGATCAAATTCCTCAAAAGGATCAAAGTCCTCATATGAACATCATCGTGCTAACACTTCTGTTTCGCAGGGAAGATCTAAGGGCTATGAATATGTGCATTATTCTTCAAACCATTATGTCCATAAGTCCTCGAAGAATTTCTTTGCTTACTCATATGCTTATCCTAACTCCTCCTATGTGAAACGAAGTGGGACGGCTTCTATGCCACCTTTCTCTTATGGAGCTTGCAGAATGATGAACTCTTTGCCACCCCTTCAGATGTGGGTGGTGAAGAAAAATAACTAATCTCTTATGCAGGGTCAGGTCTCCAGACGTGCTTAAACGTCTGAAGAATTTACTGGAGACCTGAAAATTGCCTGAAAGGACGCAGGCTAATCATGAAAAAATGAATCCTCATTTCTCACGTCCTCATACTGCTTTATCTGTTCTATTGCTTGATGAAATTGATCTGATGAAATTGATGTCATATTCTTCACTGATGAAGTATATGAGTTCGTAAGTTGCACTAATTCATCTGCAGGATGATCTACCCAAAGCCACTGAATGGGTCCTCGATAGTGGATGTACAAATCACATGACTGGTGACAAGAATCTATTGATGGATGTTCCCTTATCTCCATCGCATCTGAAGCATACCATCTTTGCTGACAAAGGCAAAAGCAAGGTGTTGGGTCTAGGTAAGGTTGCGATCTCAAAGGATCGACACATGGACAAAGTCATGCTTGTCGAGTCATTAGGATACAACCTCATGTCAGTCTCAATGCTTTGTGATCTTGACATGGTTGTTATCTTTCGCAAGTATTGTTGTGTTGTGATCATGGAAGCTGACAATTCCAAAGTCTTCGAAGGCTTTAGGAGAGGAGATCTGTATATTGTTGATTTCTCTACGGGACCACAACCAGCTATATGTCTACTTGCAAAAGCTTTAGAAGGCTGGCTATGGCATCGACGACTTGGTCATGCTGGCATGAGGAATTTGCACACGCTCGCGAAGAAGAAGCATGTCATTGGCATTGAGAATATCAAATTCCTCAAGGATCACTTGTGCGGAGCCTGTGAAGCTGGAAAGATGACCAAGGCCAAGCATCCAGCGAAGACTATCATGTCTACGACTCAACCATTTGAATTGCTTCACATGGATCTCTTTGGTCCTAACCATTACTCTGCATTCACTAATGAAGCATCTCTATATGGCTTTGTTGTTGATGATGATTACTCTCGTTACACATGGGTACATATTGTCACTTACAAAAGTGAAGTGCAGGAAGTCTTCAAACGATTTTCCTCGAGGGCTTCAACAAACTTTGGTGTGAAAATCAAGCACATCAGAAGTGACAATGGAACTGAGTTCAAGAATACTGGTCTTGATGACTATCTTGATGAACTTGGTATTACTCACGAGTTATCTGCTCCTTATACTCCTCAGCAGAATGGCGTCGTGGAGCGCAAGAACATGACTCTTGTTGAGAGGCTCGCACTATGCTTGATGAATACAAGACGCCTCATCATTTCTGGATTGAGGCAATTGATACTGCGTGCCACATCATCAACAGGGTATATCTTCACAAATTCTTCAAGAAGACTGCATATGAACTCCTCACTGACAAGAAACCCAATGTGAGTTATTTCAAAGTCTTCGGTGCTAAATGTTGGATTAGAGATCCTCATCACAATTCTAAATTTGCACCAAAAGCACATGAAGGTTTTATGCTTGGTTACGGAAAGGACTCGCACACCTACAGTCTTCAACAACGTTCACCACAAGGTTGTTGAAACTGTAGATGTGCGGTTCGATGAAACTAATGGCTCCCAAAGAGAGCACCTACCTCCCGTGCTAGATGAAAAATCACATGAGGAATCCATCAGGTTCAAGGCTACAGAGGATGTCATTCCTACCAAAGAATCTTCTGAAGAAGTCATTCCAGAACGGGAAGAACGTCATGCTGATGCACCTGAGGAAAATGGTGCTGGAGAAAATCCTGATCAAATTCCTGAATGACAACCAGCTCATACTCGCGTTGCAAATGAAGTGCAGATTGAGAAAATCATCAGCGACATCAACGCACCAGGTCCTCTCACACGGTCAAAAGCTTCACATTTGTCTAACTTTTGTCGGCATTTTGCCTTCGTCTCTATCACAGAGCCCACTAAGGTAGATGAAGCATTTCTGGAGCCTGAGTGGATTCAAGCTATGCAAGAGGAATTACATCAATTTGAGCTCAACAACGTCTGGGAACTGGTCAAACGTCCAGATCCTCGCAAGCACAATATCATTGGCACAAAGTGGATCTACCGCAACAAGCAAGATGAAAATGGCCTTGTGGTGCGGAATAAGGCACGGCTTGTAGCTCAAGGCTACACTCAGGTTGAAGGAATTGATTTCGATGAAACTTTTGCACCTGTTGCTAGACTTGAGGCTATTCGCATATTACTTGCTTATGTTAACCATCATGATATCATCTTATATCACATGGATGTGAAAAGTGCATTCCTCAATGGTAAGCTTGAGGAAGAAGTATATGTTGCTCAACCCCCAGGTTTTGAAGATCCAAAGCATCTTGACAAAGTCTTCAGACTCAATAAGGCCCTCTATGGCCTCAAACAGGCCCCTCGGGCGTGGTATGATACTTTGAAGGAATTCCTCATGAAGATAGGCTTCAAACCCGGTTCACTTGACCCAACTCTTTTCACTAAATCTTATGATGATGAATTGTTTGTGTGCTAAATATATGTTGATGATATCATTTCTGGCTATACTGACCAACGTTACAGTGATGAATTTGCCTATATGATGAGTGAAGAATATCAAATGTCTATGATGGGAGAATTGAAATTCTTTTTAGGTCTTCAAATTCGTCAACAGCGCAATGGCATATTCATATCTCAGGAGAAATACCTCAAGGATGTACTGAGGAAATTCGGCATGCAAGATTGCAAAGGCGTCAAAATCCCCATGCCCACAAATGGCCATCTATGCACTGATGAAGATGGTATTGACTTCGATCAAAAGGTATACCGCTCCATGATTGGTTCTCTATTGTATTTATGTGCATCTAGGCCAGATATTATGCTTAGTGTTTGCATGTGTGCCCGATTTCAAGCTACAACGAAGGAATCACACCATAAGGCTATGAAACGTATTCTTCGATATCTAGCACACACACCAACACTTGGATTATGGTATCCCAAGGGCTCGACTTTTGATCTCATTGGATATACAGACTCTGACTATGCTGGTGATGGTGTAGACCGCAAGTCAACATCAGGCACATGCCATTTCCTCGGAAGATCCTTGGTCTGTTGGTCCTCGAAGAAACATAACTGTGTATCACTGTCTACTGCTGAAGTTGAGTACTTTGCTGCTGGTTCTTGCTGTGCTCAATTGCTGTGGATGAAGCAAACCCTCAAGGACTACGGTGTCAACACGAAGAATGTGCCTCTCTACTGTGACAATGAGAGTGCCATCAAGATTGCTCATAACCCAGTTCAGCACTCGAAGACAAAGCACATTCAGATTCGTCATCATTTTCTTCGTGGTCATGTGTTGAAGGGGGACATCTCTATTGAGCATGTGAAGACTGAAGAACAACTAGCCGATATCTTCACAAAGCCCTTGGATGAGAAGAGATTTAGCAAGTTGCGGTGTGAGCTAAATATCCTAGAATCTTCGAATGTCCTTTGAAAGGGACACACATCCTAACACTTATGCAAAAATGATGACTTAGATGTGCAACACACGAAGAAACGTTTTTCTTCAAATCAATGAAGACTACCACTCTAAGTGTGAAGAAAGTAACGAAGAATTTGATTCTCAGAACCCTACGACAATTGTACGCGGTGTCTGAAATCATCATTCTTATATGGTGGGTCACGCCACCACCAAAAGTTGAAAATCTTCAATTTGATCTTTTCCTCATTTTTGAATTTCCTCAGTTGTTCAATTTCTTCAACTTTGCATTGTCTTCGCTCTTTCCATTGTTCTTCATTGGCAATAGTTATATATATGAGTTTATGTCCTCTACAGCATTCACTTATAGCTATTTCTTCAAGTTGCTTTTTTCTGCTAAGTGAATGTGATCGGACCCTTCCCCCTCTATTTAAAACTCGTTCAGAATCTTCACTGTGTCCTTGTCAGCTGAAGAATTTGCGAACGAAACTTTAAAACTTATCTTATCTAAATTTTCGGCTTTGCCGCTCAAACCGTTCCACATTCCACGATATATTATCCTATTCACCCACGATCGCGCACGATGGCCACCTCTCAGTACGTGGGTGACACATGTCACACGAGTGAGAAGGGTCAGGGGCACGTTCGTCCAATTTCCTCGGGCGAGCAGTTTTTCACTTCGGCTATAAATACCCCCCTCCCTTCCTCACTTCGTTTTTACTCCGCTCGACCTCGCTCCCTCGCTTGAGCTCTCAAAACCTAGTGCCGCCGCTACTTCCATCATCGCCGGTGAGGAAGAGCTTCACCGCCTCGACCTCGTCGCCGTCGTACTCGCGTCGGCTGCGGATTTCTTCACTCCGCCGCCGCCGTAGCTGTCTTCATCTGCCAAGTTAGGGCGTGGAAGATCTGAACTGACGAACTTCTAAATCTACACTTCACAGTTCGTCATGTTCTTCGTCAAGGGTAATTAAAAGCTACTTTTACTACCCATGTTGATTCTGATGTTTTCTTCAAAATCTTCAAAAGGTGTTTTTTCTTCAAATCTTCACACACTAAACACCTCACACAACATCTGTTCTTGATTTGTTTCCCTAAGCAACATTTTTTTCTTCAAGATTCCTCAATTGTGTGGATTTTCAATCTATACAACTCTGGAACCTGAGTCAAAGAACGCTTAGTGAAATTCCTCAAGACTCATCTGGTCATATTCCTCAAACTTGTTCGATTTGCAAAAACTTCTGAGAACGCATATGACCTCTCCAAATTCTTCGCAACTATATTCTGTTCACAGGTACACATGTCCGCTGCTGAATCACTAGGTTCTCATCAACTTAACTCATTTGCAGCGTTCCTCGAAGAAAAGTTGCACACCTCTTCAGAGAATTCTATTGTTCAAATTCCTCAGCTGAAGAAAACGGCTGACGACAAGAAACCTCAGAAGGGAGGAAAGAAACTAGAAGTCAACACAGCGTTTGAAATCCCTGAGGATATCTATGATGAATATTGCACTCCTGATGAGGCCAAACATGGCAGGGAGACTAAGAATGAGCGCAAAGTGCGCATTCAGGGGATAGAGAGGAGATGGGTGTGCATCCAACTTGCTTGCTCACGAAGACCTCGAGCATTTGAGGAAGCCCATCATTGAAATATACAAGCCAAGTTCTATAATGAAATTTCCCACTAGTATATGAAAGTGACCAAATGAGAGACTCTCTATCATGATGCTACTTTGAAGCACAAGTGTGGTAAAAGGATAGTAACATTGTCCCTTCTCTCTTTTTCTCTCTTTTTTTCCTTCTCCTTTTTTGGGCCTTTTTTTCATGGCCTCTTTTTTTAGTCCGGAGTCTCATCCCGACTTGTGGGGGAATCATAGTCTCCATCATCCTTTCCTCACTTGGGACAATGCTCTAATAATGATGATCATCACACTTTTATTTACTTACAACTCATGAATTACAACTCGATACTTAGAACAAGATATGACTCTACATGAATGCCTCCGGCGGTGTACCGGGATATGCAATGAATCAAGAGCGACATGTATGAAAGAATTATGAATGGTGGGTTTGCCACAAATACGATGTCAACTACATGATCATGCAAAGCAATATGACAATGATGGAGCGTGTCATGATAAACGAAACGGTGGAAAGTTGCATGGAAATATATCTCGGAATGGCTATGGAAATGCCATAATAGGTAGGTATGGTGGCTGTTTTGAGGAAGGTATAAGGAGGTTTATGTGTGATAGAGCGTATCATATCACGGGATTTGGATGCACCGGCGAAGTTTGCACCAACTCTCAGGTGAGAAAGGGCAATGCACGGTACCGAAGAGGCTAGAAAATTGCGGAAAGGTAAGTGTGCGTATAATCCATGGACTCACATTAGTCATAAAGAACTCATATACTTATTGCAAAAATTTACTAGCCCTCGAAGCAAAGTACTACTACGCATGCTCCTAGGGGAAGGGTTGGTAGGAGTTAACCATCGCGCGATCCCGACCGCCACACAAAGGATGACAATCAATAAATACCTCATGCTCCGACTTCGTTACATAATGGTTCACCATACGTGCATGCTACGGGAATCACAAACTCCAACACAAGTATTTCTCAATTTCACAATTACCCAACTAGCACAACTATGATATTACCACCTTTATATCTCAAAACAATTATCAAGCATCAAGTTTCTCATTATATTATAATTAAAGCAAATTGCCATGCTGTTTTAAGACTCTCAAAATAATATAAGTGAAGCATGAGAGATTAATAATTTCTATAAAACAAATCCACCACCGTGCTCCAAAAGATATAAGTGAAGCACTAGAGCAAAAACTATATAGCTCAAAAAATATAAGTGAAGCACATAGAGTATTCTAATAAATTCCGATTCATGTGTGTCTCTCTCAAAAGGTGTGTACAGCAAGGATAATTGTGGTAAACTAAAAAGCAAATACTCAAATCATACAAGACGCTCCAAGCAAAACACATATCATGTGGTGAATAAAAATATAGCTCCAAGTAAAGTTACCGATGGAAGTAGACGAAAGAGGGGATGCCTTCCGGGGCATCCCCGAGCTTTGGCTTTTTGGTATCCATAGATTATCTTGGCGTGCTATGGGCATCCCCAAGCTTAGGCTCTTGCCACTACTTGTTCCATAATCCATCAAATCTTTTACCCAAAACTTGAAAACTTCACAACACAAAACTTAGCAGAAAATCTCGTGAGCTCCGTTAGTGAAAGAAAACAAAACACCATTTCAAGGTACTGTAATGAACTCATTATTTATTTATATTGGTGTTAAACTTACTGTATTCCAACTTCTCTATGGTTTGTAGACTATTTTACTAGCCATAGATTCATCAAAATAAGCAAACAACACACGAAAAACAGAATCTGTCAAAAACAGAACAGTCTGTAGTAATCTGTAACTAACGCAAACTTCTGGAACTCACAAAAATCTACCAAAATAGGACGACCTAGATAATTTGTTTATTGATCTACTGCAATTGGAATCAGTATTTTATCACGTTCTGGTGATTTTTAACAATTGTTTTCGTGAACAGAAAGTTTCTGGAATTTTCAGCAAGATCAAATAACTATCATCCAAGAAGATACAATAGGTTTAACTTGGCACAAACACTAATTAAACATAAAAACAAATCTAAACAGAGGATAGATCAAATATTTATTCCTAAACGGAAGCAAAAAGCAAAAAACTAAAATAAAATTAGGTTGCCTCCCAACAAGCGCTATCGTTTAACGCCCCTAGCTAGGCATAGATAATTTCGATGATGCTCACATGAAAGACAAGAATTGAAGCATAAAGAGAGCATCATAAAGCATATGAAAAACACATCTAAGTCTAACATACTTCCTATGCATAGGCATCTCATAGGAATATAAATTATCAAGATAAGCAAAGACTAGCGTATGCAAGAAAGAAGTGAAAAACAATAACAATCTCAACATAATGAGAGGTAATTTAGTAACACGAAAATTTCTACGACCATATTTTCCTCTCTCATAATAATTACATGTGGGATCATATTCAAATTCAACAATATAGCTCTCACATAAAATTTTCTCTACATGATCCACATGTATGCAAAGTTGACACTCTTCCAAAATAGTGGGAATATCATTAACCAAAGTCATGACCTCTCCAAACCCACTTTTATCAAAAATACCATAAGACTGAACATTCTCCAAATATGTGGGATCTAAAGTTGACACTCTTCCAAACCCACTTTCAATATTATTGCAAACACTATTATCAATCTCATATTCATCATGGGGCTTAAATAAACTTTCAAGATCATAAGAAGAATCACCCCAATCATGATCATTGTAACAAGTAGTAGATATAGCAAAACTAGCATCCCCAAGCTTAGGGTTTTGCATATTATTAGCACAATTGACATCAAGAGAATTTATAGTAAAATCATTGCAATCATGCTTTTTATTCAAGGAGCTATCGTGAATCTCTTCATAAATTTCTTCATCACAATTTTCAGATTCACGAATTTCAAGCAAAACCTCATAAAGATAATCTAGAGCACTCAAATCACTAGAAATTGGTTCATCGTAATTGACTCTCTTAAAAAGATTAGCAAGGGGATGAGGATCCATAAACTTTTAGCAAGCGATGATGCAGGCAAAAAGAAGGCACATGGTAACACAAAAAGGCAAGCGAAAAAGAGGCGAACGGAAAAAGAGGGCGAATAAAACGGCAAGGGTGAAGTGGGGGAGAGGAAAACGAGAGGCAAATGGCAGATAATGTAATGCGAGGGATAAGAGTTTGTGATGGGTACTTGGTACGTCTTGACTTGTGCGTCGACTCCCCGGCAACGGCGCCAGAAATCCTTCTTGCTACCTCTTGAGCACAGCGTTGGTTTCCCTTGAAGAGGAAAGGGTGATGCAGTAAAGTAGCGTAAGTATTTCCCTCAGTTTTTGAGAACCAAGGTATCAATCCAGTAGGAGACCACGCTCGAGTCACACGCACCTACACAAACAAATAAGAACCTCGCAACCAACGCGATAAAGGGGTTGTCAATCCCTTCACGGTCACTTAGGACAGTGAGATCTGATAGATATGATAAGATAATATTTTTGGTATTTTTATAATAAAGAGAAATAAAGATGCAAAGTAAAATAAACGGCAATAGAAATAGCTAAGTGTTGGAAGATTAATATGATGGAAAATAGACCCGGGGGCCATAGGTTTCACTAGTGGCTTCTCTCAAGAGCATAAGTATTACGGTGGGTGAACAAATTACAGTCGAGCAACTGATAGAATTGAGCATAGTTATGAGAATATCTAGGTATGATCATGTATATAGGCATCACGTCCGTGACAAGTAGACCGAAACGATTCTGCATCTACTACTATTACTCCACACATCGACCGCTATCCAGCATGCATCTAGAGTATTAAGTTCATAAGAACAGAGTAATGCTTTAAGTAAGATGACATGATGTAGAGGGATAAACTCATGCAATATGATAGAAACCCCATCTTTTTATCCTCGATGGCAACAATACAATACGTGTCGTTTCCCTTTCTGTCACTGGGATCGAGCACCGCAAGATTGAACCCAAAGCTAAGCACTTCTCCCATTGCAAGAAAGATCAATCTAGTAGGCCAAACCAAACTGATAATTCGAAGAGACTTGCAAAGATAACCAATCATACATAAAAGAATTCAGAGGAGATTCAAATATTGTTCATAGATAAACTTGATCATAAACCCACAATTCATCAGTCTCGACAAACACACCACAAAAGAAGATTATATCGTATAGATCTCCAAGAGAATCGAGGAGAACTTTGTATTGAGATCCAAAGAGAGAGAAGAAGCCATCTAGCTAATAACTATGGACCCGAAGGTCTGAGGTAAACTACTCACACATCATCGGAGAGGCTACGGTGTTGATGTAGAAGCCCTCCGTGATCAATGCCGCCTCCTACGGAGCGCCGAAAAGGCCCCAAGATGGGATCTCATGGGTACAGAAGGTTGCGGCGGTGGAATTAGGTTTTCGTGGATGCCCCTGATGGTTTGGGCGTACGTAGGTATATATAGGAGGAAGAAGTACGTCGGTGGAGCAACGTGGGCCCCACGAGGGTGGAGGGCGCGCCTAGGGGGGTAGGCGCGCCCCCTGCCTCGTGCTCTCCTCGTTGATTTCTTTACGCGAACTCCAAGTCCTCTGGACCACGTTTGTTCCGAAAATCACGTTCCCGAAGATTTCATTCCGTTTGGACTCCGTTTGATATTCTTTTTCTGCGAAACACTGAAATAGGCAAAAAATAGCAATTTGGGCTAGGCCTCCGGTTAATAGTTTAGTCCCAAAAATAATATAAAAGTGCATAATAAAGCCCATTAAACATCCAAAACAGTATATAATATAGCATGGAACAATCAAAAATTATAGATACGTTGGAGACGTATCAAGCATCCCCAAGCTTTATTCCTGCTCGTCCTCGAGTAGGTAAATGATAAAAACAGAATTTTTGATGTGGAATGCTACTTTGCATAATTTTAATGTAGTTCTTCTTATTGTGGCACGAATGTTCAGATTCGATATGATTCAAGATAGAAGTTTAGTGTTGACATAAAAACAATAATACTTCAAGCATGCTAACCAAGCAATTATGTCTTATCAAAATAACATAGCCAAAGCAAGTTATCCCTACAAAATCATATAGTCTGGCTATGCTCCATCTTCACCACACAAAATATTCATATCATGTACAACCCCGGTTTTAGCCAAGCAATTGGTTCATACTTTTTAACGCGCTTCAGCCTTTTCAACTTTTACGCAATACATGAGCGCAAGCCATGGATGTAGCACTATGATGGAATATGGTATAATGATAGGGGTTATGTGGGAAGACAAAAAAGGAGAAAGTCTCACATCGACGAGGCTAATCAACGGGCTATGGAGATGCCCATCAATTGATGTTAATGCAAGGAGTAGGGATTGCCATGCAACGGATGCACTAGAGCTATAAGTGTATGAAAGCTCAAACGAAGAAACTAAGTGGGTGTGCATCCAACTTGCTTGCTCACGAAGACCTCGGGCATTTGAGAAAGCCCATCATTGGAATATACAAGCCAAGTTCTATAACGAAATTTCCCACTAGTATATGAAAGTGACAAAATGAGAGACTCTCTATCATGAAGATCATGGTGCTACTTTGAAGCACAAGTGTGGTAAAAGGATAGTAACATTGTCCCTTCTCTCTTTTTCTCTCATTTTTTTCTTCTCCTTTTTTTGGGCCTTTTTTCATGGCCTCTTTTTTTAGTCCGGAGTCTCATCCCGACTTGTGGGGGAATCATAGTCTCCGTCATCCTTTCCTCACTTGGGACAATGCTCTAATAATGATGATCACCACACTTTTATTTACTTACAACTCATGAATTACAACTCGATACTTAGAACAAGATATGACTCTATGTGAATGCCTCCGGCGGTGTACCGGGATATGCAATGAATCAAGAGCGACATGTATGAAAGAATCATGAACGGTGGCTTTGCCACAAATACGATGTCAACTACATGATCATGCAAAGCAATATGACAATGATGGAGCGTGTCATGATAAACGAAACAGTGGAAAGTTGCAAGGCAATATATCTCGGAATGGCTATGGAAATGCCATAATAGGTAGGTATGGTTGCTGTTTTGAGGAAGGTATAAGGAGGTTTATGTGTGATAGAGTGTATCATATCACGGGATTTGGATGCACCGGCGAAGTTTGCACCAACTCTCAAGGTGAGAAAGGGCAATGCATGGTACCGAAGAGGCTAGAAAATTGCGGAAAGGTAAGTGTGCGTATAATCCATGGACTCACATTAGTCATAAAGAACTCATATACTTCTTGCAAAAATTTACTAGCCCTCGAAGCAAAGTACTACTACGCATGCTCCTAGGGGAAGGGTTGGTAGGAGTTTTCACCATCGCGCGATCCCGACCGCCACACAAAGGATGACAATCAATAAATACCTCATGCTCCGACTTCGTTACATAACGGTTCACCATACGTGCATGCTACGGGAATTACAAACTCCAACACAGGTATTTCTCAATTTCACAATTACTCAACTAGCATAACTATGATATTACCACCTTTATATCTCAAAACAATTATCAAGCATCAAATTTCTCATGATATTATAATTAAAGCAAATTGCCATGCTGTTTTAAGACTCTCAAAATAATATAAGTGAAGCATGAGAGATCAATAGTTTCTATAAAACAAATCCACCACCGTGCTCTAAAAGATATAAGTGAAGCACTAGAGAAAACTATATAGCTCAAAAAATATAAGTGAAGCACATAGAGTATTCTAATAAATTCCGATTCATGTGTGTCTCTCTCAAAAGGTGTGTACCGCAAGGATGATTGCAGTAAACTAAAAAGCAAAGACTCAAATCATACAAGACGCTCCAAGCAAAACACATACCATGTGGTGAATAAAAATATAGCTCCAAGTAAAGTTACCGATGGAAGTAGATGAAAGAGGGGATGCCTTCCGGGGCATCCCCAAGCTCTGGCTTTTTGGTGTCCTTAGATTATCTTGGGGTGCTATGGGCATCCCCAATATTAGGCTCTTGCCACTCCTTGTTCCATTATCCATCAAATCTTTTACCCAAAACTTGAAAACTTCACAACACAAAACTTAGCAAAAAATCTCGTGAGCTCCGTTAGTGAAAGAAAACAAAACACCATTTCAGGGTACTGTAATGAACTCACTCTTTATTTATATTGGTGTTAAACTTACTGTATTCCAACTTCTCTATGGTTTATAAACTATTTTACTAGCCATAGATACATCAAAATAAGCAAACAACACACGAAAAACAGAATATGTCAAAAACAGAACAGTCTGTAGCAATCTGTAACTAACGCAAACTTCTGGAACTCAAACAAATCTACCAAAATAGGAAGACCTAGATAATTTGTTTATTGATCTACTGCAATTGGAATCAGTATTTTATCACGTTCTGGTGATTTTTAACAATTGTTTTCGTGAACAGAAAGTTTTTAGAATTTTCAGCAAGATCAAATAACTATCATCCAAGAAGATACAATAGGTTTAACTTGGCACAAACACTAATTAAAACATAAAAACAAATCTAAACAGAGGATAGATCAAATATTTATTCCTAAACAGAAGCAAAAAGCAAAAACTAAAATAAAATTGGGTTGCCTCTCAACAAGAGCTATCGTTTAACGCCCCTAGCTAGGCATAGATAATTTCGATGATGCTCACATGAAGGACAAGAATTGAAGCACAAAGAGAGCATCATATAGCATATAAAAACACATCTAAGTCTAACATACTTCCTATGCATAGGCATCTCATAAGAAAATAAATTATCAAGACAAGCAAAGACTAGCGTATGCAAGAAATAAGTGAAAAACAATAACAATCTCAACATAACGAGAGGTAATTTAGTAACATGAAAATTTCTACGACCATATTTTCCTCTCTCATAATAATCACATGTGGGATCATATTCAAATTCAACAATATAGCTCTCACATAAAATTTTCTCTACATGATCCACATGCACGCAAAGTTGACACTCTTCCAAAATAGTGGGAATGTCATTAACTAAAGTCATGACCTCTCCAAACCCACTTTTATCAAAAATACCAGAAGATTGAACATTCTCCAAATATGTGGGATCTAAAGTTGACACTCTTCCAAACCCACTTTCAATATTATTGCAAACACTATTATCAATCTCATATTCATCATGGGGCTTAAATAAATTTTCAAGATCATAAGAAGAATCACCCCAATCATGATCATTGCAACAAGTAATAGATATAGCAAAACTAGCATCCCCAAGCTTAGGGTTTTGCATATTATTAGCTCAATTGACATCAAGATAATTTATAGTAAAATCATTGCAATCATGCTTTTTATTCAAGGAGCTATCGTGAATCTCTTCATAAATTTCTTCATCACAATTTTCAGATTCACGAATTTCAAGCAAAACCTCATAAAGATAATCTAGAGCACTCAAATCACTAGAAATTGGTTCATCATAATTGGATCTCTTAAAAAGATTAGTAAGGGGATGAGGATCCATAAACTTTTAGCAAGCGAAGATGCAAGAAAAAAGAAGGCACATGGTAACACAAAAAGGCAAGCGAAAAAGAGGCGAACGGAAAAAGAGGGCGAATAAAATGGCAAGGGTGAAGTGGGGGAGAGGAAAACAAGAGGCAAATGGCAAATAATGTAATGCGAGGGATAAGAGTTTGTGATGGGTACTTGGTATGTCTTGACTTGTGCGTCGACTCCCCGGCAACGGCGCCAGAAATCCTTCTTGCTACCTCTTGAGCACTGCATTGGTTTTCCCTTGAAGAGGAAAGGGTGATGCAGTAAAGTAGCGTAAGTATTTCCCTCAGTTTTTGAGAACCAAGGTATCAATCCAGTAGGAGACCACGCTCGAGTCCCACGCACCTACACAAACAAATAAGAACCTCGCAACCAACGCGATAAAGGGGTTGTCAATCCCTTCACGGTCACTTAGGACAGTGAGATCTGATGGATATGATAAGATAATATTTTTGGTATTTTTATAATAAAGAGAAATAAAGATGCAAAGTAAAATAAACAGCAATAGAAATAGCTAAGTGTTGGAAGATTAATATGATGGAAAATAGACCCGGGGGCCATAGGTTTCACTAGTGGCTTCTCTCAAGAGCATAAGTATTACGGTGGGTGAACAAATTACTGTCGAGCAATTGATAGAATTGAGCATAGTTATGAGAATATCTAGGTATAATCATGTATATAGGCATCACGTCCGTGACAAGTAGACCGAAACGTTTCTGCATCTACTACTATTACTCCACACATCGACCGCTATCCAGCATGCATCTAGAGTATTAAGTTCATAAGAACAGAGTAATGCTTTAAGTAAGATGACATGATGTAGAGGGATAAACTCATGCAATATGATAAAAACCCCATCTTTTTATCCTCGATGGCAACAATACAATACGTGTCGTTTCCCTTTTTGTCACTGGGATCGAGCACCGCATGATTGAACCCAAAGCTAAGCACTTCTCCCATTGCAAGAAAGATCAATCTAGTAGGCCAAACCAAACTGATAATTCGAAGAGACTTGCAAAGATAACCAATCATACATAAAAGAATTCAGAGGAGATTCAAATATTGTTCATAGATAAACTTCATCATAAACCCACAATTGATCGGTCTCGACAAACACACCGCAAAAGAAGATTACATCGAATAGATCTCCAAGAGAATCGAGGAGAACTTTGTATTGAGATCCAAAGAGAGAGAAGAAGCCATCTAGCTAATAACTATGGACCCGAAGGTCTGAGGTAAACTACTCACACATCATCGGAGAGGCTACAATGTTGATGTAGAAGCCCTCCGTGATCAATGCCCCCTCCGGCGGAGCGCCGGAAAAGGCCCCAAGATGGGATCTCACGGGTACAGAAGGTTGCGGTGGTGGAATTAGGTTTTTGTGGATGCCCCTGATGGTTTGGGGGTACGTAGGTATATATAGGAGGAAGAAGTACGTCTGTGGAGCAACGTGGGCCCCACGAGGGTGGAGGGCACGCCTGGGGGGTAGGAGCGCCCCCCTGCCACATGCTCTCCTCGTTGATTTCTTTACGTGGACTCCAAGTCCTCTGGATCACGTTTGTTCCGAAAATCACGTTCCCGAAGGTTTCATTCCGTTTGGACTCCGTTTGATATTCTTTTTCTGCGAAACACTGAAATAGGCAAAAAACAGCAATTTGGGCTAGGTCTCCGGTTAATAGGTTAGTCCCAAAAATAATATAAACGTGTATAATAAAGCCCATTAAACATCCAAAACAGAATATAATATAGCATGGAACAATCAAAAATTATAGATATGTTGGAGACGTATCAACGTTCCTCAGTGTAGAACGTGTATCCATTTATGTCATATGCTTGGTACGTCAACACCGTAGGTGATGGCTTTTGTGCTAACCACGTAGCAATGTCATCGATGGACCCTTGTGCCAAACGATTCTTCAGCCATTCGGCGTACTTCTTAGTGTGCTCCTTCATCTCCACTTCTGATGAAGGCACCATTGGTGTTCTTCGGCATAAGCGATGAGAACTGGGCTGTTAAGCAGTACCGTCAAATGGGCTTTCTCTGCCAATTCTCCAAGAGCAGCCATTTGCGTGCTAGCAAGGACCGGCTTACCTTTCAGCCTTCCCTCGTGGCGAGAGAGGGGTAAACCTATAGGTCTTTGTTTCATGTATTCGGTGCAAAACTCAACCACCTCCTCCGCGGTATAACCTTGGAGGATGCTTGCCTCTGGATGGTTTTGGTTCCGACAAAAGCGCTTCGGTATTCCCATGAACCGCTCGAAGGGATACATGTTGCAAAGAAACACAGGACCACAATACTTTATCTCGTCGACAAGGTGCACAGTGAGATGGACCATGACATCAAAGAATGACGGTGGGAAAAACATCTCTAGGTTGGACAATATTCTTGCAATATCATCTTGCATATTATCCAACTCTTCAGGATCTACAACTTTCTGCCATAGTTTGTTGAAGAAATCACAGAGGTCAATGAGTGTGTTTCTTATATCTTTGTCCATCAGATTCCTGATGGCCACCGGGAGGATTTGTGTCAACATTACGTTGCAATCATGTGACTTCATGTGTCCCAACTTCATTTTACCTGAGCTCACATCCACGAGACTTCTGATGTTTGCGCAGTAGGAAGAGGGTGTCTTAACTGACAACAAATAGGTGAAGAACTGTGTTGCTTCTTTTGTACTGAAATTGTAACTCTGGCGAGCTTTGATGAATTTGTCATCATCTTCTGCTTCACTTTTGCGTTGTGATTGATCAGCAAGCATATCGAGCCGTGAACCGTCACCATCCTTTTTTACCTTTAATCTTGAGCAGAGTACCAAGGATGATTTCACATACGTTCTTCTCTACGTGCATGACATTGATGCAGTGACGTACACGTAGAATCTCCCAGTAAGGTAATTTCCAGAACACCGATTTCTTCTTAAACACTTGATCCTTGGGTATTAGTTTCACCGTCAAAGGGTGGTTCTTGCCAAGCACAATATTAATTTTTTTAGCCATGTTGTGGACAACCTCCCCGTCAAAGGGTCTTGGGGCCACACCTGCCTCTGCCGTACCATCAAATTCATCTTTCAACTTTCGGTATGGGTGATTCATCCGCAAGAACCTACGATGATGCAAATACACTGTTCTGCGCGAGTTGGGAAGTCTTCTGCTAGCTGTCCTATCCATGCATGTGACACACCCTACATCTCCCTTTGTTTTCTGCCCCGATGTGTTGCCTATTGCCGACATATCTTGAATGGTGTGCACCAGCATCACATGTAGATCGAAAATCTCCTTTCTGTAAGCATCATAACATTTTACAGCAGGCGCATCTATCCACACTATCAGCAGTTCTTCTACCAGTAGCTGAAAGTAAATGTCGATGTCATTTCTAGGTTGCTTCGGGCCTTGGATAATCATTGACATCATAATGTATTTTTTCTTCATACACAACCAAGGAGCTAGGTTATATATGCACAGAAGCACTGGCCATGTGCTGTGATTGCTGCTCATATCGCCAAAAGGATTCATCCCGCCAGTACACTCCCCGAGCCTTATACTTCTAGGATCCTTGGCAAAATTTTCAAACTTGTTGTCGGTTAATTCCCACTGAGCCCCATCTTTGTTTTTTTAGAGCACTGAGCCCCATCTTTCGGGTGCCTCATAAACCTATCCGCAATTCGCTCATCATGATGCCACCGCAAACTCTTTGCCTCTCTAGGGTTTGCAAACAAACGCCTCAACCTTAGAATTAAAGGCAAGTACCAAACAACCTTGAATGGGATACCTGTCTTGATTTCGTCATCCAATTTGTACTTGTCCTTTGCTCTCCTCCGCTTGTATCGTGCATGCTTGCATGTGGGACATGCACAAAAATCTTTGTACTCACCACGGTAGAATATACAATCATTCACACGAGTGTGTATCTTCTGTACTTCAAGTTCCAATGGGCAAACAATTTTCTTCGCTTCATTCGTGCTTCTGAGAAGCACATTATCTTCCGGAAGAATATCTTTGAAAATACCTAAGATCTCTGTGAAGCCCTTATTTGATAGACCGTTTGCGGCTTTAAATCTGAGAAGCGCCAGGGTGGCACTCAACCTGGAATATTTCTTTTTGCAACCTGGATACAATTCTTTCTTGGAGTCCGCATCAATGGTTGGCAGATCCTTGTACCCAATCATATCCTTTTCTGGGCCCTCAAAATCTGCAATCATAGCAGCAAAATCTGGCATATCAAGATCGTCGTCATCTGCGTGGACGTCTTGGTTTTCCAGTGGGCGTTTCGGCTTTCTGGTGTTCCATTGGTAGCTTGATGCCTCTGCCCCGATGTTAGATTCAACATCCATGTGACACTGATCGGGGTTTGGCATCTTGCTCCCCTGGGTATCTTCATCCATGTCCTCCTCTTCACCGTGTCTGGTCCAACGTGTATATCCATCCATGAATCCCCTAGAGACTAAGTGCATCTGGACATCTACAACTTCATGTGACTTTGTATTGGCACAATCAGTACATGGACACAGGATGTAATCCGCATCATCAATTCTCCTCTTTGTCCTTTCAGCCAAATTCATGAACTCTGTCACGCCACTAATAAAATATGCGGTTTTTCGATTCTTCATCCATCGAGATCAGTCCATCTGCAACAGACGAATGGTAATTAAAAACAAAACAACAACATTAATACACGGATTAACTGTTGCCGAGAGATGCGTGCATAAATCACAAGGTTTTATTTTAATAATTACTGAGGGCGCTCCATGTTGTTATCCAGACGTGCAATGACAAAAATTAATGGCCAGTCAATTTATACGCAGAGTACTAGTACAACACTACACTTAGGAATTGAATACCTTAATTAAGCCACTCACAAAAAGAATACCTTAATTAATTAGCCACGCGGTGACCTCCACCCAGCAGACAGACAAGCGCGATGTGGTGGCACGCCGAGACAGCAGGGTCGAGGAGCAAAGCTTAGTGCGGCTGCCGCCTGAAGTTCGACCTCTAGTATCACGCCATCGACCGTGATGGATGTGCTCGAATCACGCCGCCGCCGACCTCGATGGTTGAGCTCCTCCTATCTCCCACCGCAGACTAAGGATTGACCTCCTATGATGCCGCCACCGCCCATCGACCGAGGATTGACCTCTTCTCCGGTAGCCGCTGCCTAGGCCTCCGCCACCATCTCTATATGCAGAGCAGCTGATTTTTTTTACGGATATCCGTGGAGCGGCTGTTTATACGGTATCTCACCGTAACTCAATTATATGGACAGGGTAGTACATCACATACGGTTATGTAACGGCAACCGTGTCTAACCTACGTTGTCTCCTCACACGGTTTGGTGCGGAAATAGTGTGTGACGTTGTAATACCCAACACAAACGACATGTACAAACAGTGTGCTGTATACAATATATATATAGTGCCATTAGTGGTTCCCGACCGTTAGCTTATCTCCACAGTTTCCCCATTTGCCCCAAATCCCTACATAGCCTCCAAATTCCCTCACGTGGCGCTGACATTGGGGGAAGGCGGCTGAGTGGTGCTGATGCTTTCGGTGCGGCTGCTCCTACTCGTATCACCGCCGAGCACTTGTCTAAGGTCATCAGAAGGCAGGTGTACTACGGATCCGAATCGTCCTGTCAGGTTCCAATCTATCCGGGTCTTTTTTAGCATGTCCAAAGTATAGATCCTTGCTGAATCCGTCCTGAATGACCCCCCCTTGGAAAGCGATCTGCCACCGGATCCGGAGCTTGACTCCAGACTCCCGCAACACGAGTTCGACTCCGAGTTTTGCGCCACCGAGAAGTACCAAAAGTTGAGTTGTGTGCACGGGCACACTTCCGCTCGACGTGTATGCATGGAGGGATTCGACATTGGCAGGCGGTTTCTCAGTTGCCCCTTAGAGGTTAGTGCTAATTAAGTTCATCATTTCACTTCAGTTAATGCCACCGCTCATCCAGAATACTATTTAACATTGGCAGGGATACGAGGCTTTTGCCTTTGTTAACTAGCTGGATGAAGAATGGCATGGCAGGGCTCGGAGTGTTATCACCAGGCTCGCAGAAGATAAGGTAAAGCTGAAGAAGAAACTGGTTGATCTGGAATGTACAATCAGTACGATGAAGCAAGAAAGAATCAATAACAGGCAACAAATGAAAGCAAGAGACAAGAAGGAACTAGCATGTGTAGTTGTGGTTGTCGCATTAGCCATGTTCTATGCGCTGTTTGCAATGATGATTAGCGGTTTTGTTTGACAGTATTGCTAAAGCACATCTAGATGTGCTCTAAGTAATGCACATCTAGGTCCTATGCCATTGATGTTACGCGAAGATTCGTTTAGATATTTTTCTTTGACTTTTTTCTTTTCCTTTCTAGTTTGATTATTACTGGCTTTATCAATAAGAAGAGCTCAGTGTATTGCTTGCCAACTGTCCTACTCCGTTCGTACCGGTACCGGTGCATAATCCCAAAACTCGTTCCTTGTTTTTGTCTTGAAAAGGAAACCAGCCAAATAGCCAATAGGAGTCCTGCGCAACCCCAGGAATTTGGAGCGACTGGTACAAATAATTGCGGTTGATTATATCAGCGGTTAGATAATACGTCAACCCCCGCTTCAATTGGCAGTTCCTCTTCTATGCATACCCCGCTTAAGTGTCCACCATCTTCATCGTCCCCAGCAGGCCGCGCTACAAACTGGCACACACTCTACAGCCATGTTGAGCGATAGCGAGGACGACAGCTCGGCCAGCAGTCTGGCGCCCGATGATAGGTCAACATCGGAATCATCCCGCTCGTCTTCCATGAGTCCGGCGTCGAGCCCAGACCTCGATTATATCCGGTTCATGGAAGGGATGCCACCTCCGGAGTCGCCAGACGACAACCAGACGGACGAGGAGCCGTCGAAGGATGAAGAAGAGGACAAAGATGATGATGAGGAGGATGGTCGAACGAGGAGGAGGAGGACGACGACAGCAAGGACGATGGCGACGGCGGCGGCGATGAAAAGCCAACGGTCAGCGGCAAGAAGCGTCCTCGCCAAGACGATGTCGCGGGGCATCCAACAAGAACAACAAGAAGAAGAAGGACTAAATTAAGCAGACTATATATATCTCTGTTTATCCTGTCAATCTCATCGCAGACGGTTAGTAATATGTATTCGACAGAGATCTTCTACATTATCGCCAACAGGTTGGTTTGTTGAATTGTGTGCCCTGACGAGCACACAATTCACAAAATAGACCGTATGGGCTGTCTATAATGATCGCACACAATTCTGATTACCGACCTTTTTGCCGGGTATCACATACATCTTGTTACGCCGAATCGTTTGTGTTCACCTCACTCATCGCAAACGGTTCATCGGAGTGAACTGTATGCCGTATATCGCACACACACCTTCATCACAAACAGTTCGTGCAGATCAACCGTATGCCCCTCATCGCACATGCAACTATAATCTGAACCGTGTTGATGTATCATTCATCGCAAACATTTTGCATCATTTCTGACGGTTTTCATATAGCACCGTTTGCGATTATTGCATAGCACACAGTTTCTCGAAGGGTCTCTGATCGTAGTGTCACGTTAGGAGCATCCCGCAGTAGTGTACTAGAATGTAACAATCTGTCGTTTGATTGCCGGCCAATTATTCTCTTAAGAACGCTAGCTTTCGGCTTCACCCATCTGAGGTACAGGTCCGGATTAGCCGGTTGTAACAATCGCAGAGGTGCTCCCTCTACGCCCTAGCTGAACAATTCGGGAACGTAGGGCAAAAACACAGGAGCAAGGCAACCCAACTTGGCAAAAACTTAAGTCATAGAGGTGCATATAATGGCAAAAAGAGTGTATCTGAACAAACGACGTGTACATTGTGAGCTCCAGGCTCTGAATAATAATATGCTTCAGTTAAAGAAGCCCCCAGGCGTCGTGGGGTGTATACATTTTAGGATGTGTACCCCTTAAGTTTTCGGCCTATCCAAACATAACCTGGGAATCGTACAAAAACGAAGAAATAGAAAGAAATGAAGAGGAGAAAAAAACAAACAAAGGTACATGGTCGAACTTATGCGTAGAATCTTCAGAGCCGAGCGGCGTTCCATGGATTCGACTCTAGGATATTATCCGATGCATTACGAAGGCGATAGGCCCCTCCTGTGAGAACTTCATCTATGATAAAGGGGCCCTCCCATTTTGGTTTGAGCTTGTCCTTCTTCTTCTCTGGGAGGCGTAGAACGAGTTCGCCGATATTGTAAGTCCTGGCCCGCACTTCTCTGCTTTGGTATCGCCGAGCCTGTTGTTGATAAAATGCGGAACGGGCTTTTGCAATGTCACACTCCTCCTCCAGGCCATCTAGGTCGTTCTGCCGATTGAGTTCGGCCTCTCTCTCTTCATACATGCACACTCGAGGTGAATCATGAATAATGTCGCAGGGTCGGACAGCCTCTGCGCCGTACACCATAAAGAAGGGTGTGTATCCGGTCGTACGATTGGGTGTAGTCCATAGTCACCAGAGTACGGAATCGAGTTCCTCGACCCATTGTTTATCTGACTCCTGTAGGGACCGCACTAGCCTGGGTGTGATGCCGCTCATTATCAGGCCATTAGCCCGTTCGACCTGATAGTTTGTTTGAGGGTGATATACGGAGGCGTAATCGAGCTTAATGCCCAGGTTAGAACACCAAATTTTCACCTCATCGGTTGTGAAGTTAGAGCCATTGTCAGTAATGATGTTGTGCGGGACACCATAACGGTGTACAACGCTGGATATAAAGTCGATCACCGGCCCAGCTTCAGCCGTTTTTAGTTTTTACTGGTTTGGTCTTTATCCACTTAGTGAATTTATCCACCATAACCAGCCAATATTTCTTCTTGTGGCTTCCCCCTTTAAGGGGTCCGATCATATCTAGCCCCCAGACCGCAAAAGGCCAAGTAATGGGGATTGTTCTTAGGGCAGTGGGCGGCATATGACTTTGATTGGCGAAAAGCTGACATCCTACACATCGCTGTACAAGGCCCTGTGCATTTGCTCGGGCCGTTGGCCAAAAGAAACCTGCACGGAAGGCCTTACTTACGAGGGCCCGAGCTGCGGCGTGATGGCCACCAAGACCAGCATGTATTTTGGCCAAGAGTTGCCGCCCCTCCTCTTCGGAGATACATCTTTGAAGAACTCCAGTAGTACTTTTCTTGTAGAGTTCACCTTCGTTAACTTTGTAGGCTTTAATAGCTCAGCGTGGCTTGTATGTTATTTCAAATGGTAAGAACTCGATGACCCATTTGGCTATGCGGCTGGTGGCGTCCCGATTATTTATGATGTCATTGAGTGGTACTTTGGATGCCACCGTGATCGAACACCCTTGAAAGTAGTGCCGCAGCTTCTGGGATGCCATGAAGACCGCATATGCTATCTTTTGATAGTGTGGGTATCGAGATTTGCATGGTGTAAGGACCGCCAATACATAGTACACTGGTTTCTGGAGTGGGAATTTGTGTCCCTCTTCCTCTCATTCGACGACGAGTACGGCGCTCACCACCTGGTGAGTCGCCGATGTGTAGAGCAACATAGGTTCGCCAACACTTGGTGCGGCAAGGATTGGGTTGCTTGCTAACAAAGTTTTTATTTCTTCCCATTCGGCTGTAGCCGCATCCATCCATTCGAAGTGGTCGGTGCGTCGGAGCAGTCGATAAAGTGGCAGCGCTTTTTACCCCAATCTGGAGATAAAGCGGCTCAAGGCTGCCACGCACACAGCTAGTTTTTGGACCTGCTTTAAGTCTGTTGGCGTTGCCAATTGTGACAGGGCTTGATTTTGGCTGGGTTCGCTTCGATTCCTCTATTGGAAACAATGAACCCAAGTAGTTTTCTGGCTAGAACGCCGAGGACACATTTTTCGGGATTAAGCCGTACGTCGTATGTTCGGAGGTTGTCGAATGTGAGGCGTAGATCGTCCACCAATGATTCGACATGTTTAGTCTTGATGACTACATCATCTACGTATGCCTCCACTGTCTTGCCAATTTACTTTTCCAGACATGTTTGAATCATGCGTTGGTAAGTGGCGCCAGCGTTTTTGAGCCCGAAAGGCATAGTGTTGAAGCAAAAAGGCTCGTACGGGGTAATGAATGCCGTTGCGGCCTGGTCGAACTCCTTCATCTTAATTTGATGGTATCCGAAGTATGCGTCGAGGAAACACAATGAATCGTGTCCCGCGGTCGCGTCAATGATTTGGTCAACGCGGGGCAGTGGGAAGGGGTCCTTGGGGCAAGCCTTATTAAGGTCTTTGAAATCGACGCAGAGGCGCCAGGATTTATCCTTCTTCCGTACCATGACCAGATTGGCTAGCCAGTCTAGGTGCTTGATTTCTTTGATGAACCCGGCCTTAAGTAGTTTGGCTAGCTCTTCGCCCATAGCTTGTCATTTTGGCTAGGAAAACCGCCGCAGCGTTTGCTTGACTGGTTTGAACCCTTTTATTATGTTGAGGCTATGTTCGGCCAGTCGTCGTGGGATTCCGGGCATGTTCGAAGGATGCCAGGCAAAAATGTCCCAATTTTCACGTAGGAATGCTCGTAGGGCGACGTCGATCATTGGATCCAGCTGTGCTCCAATGGATGTTGTTTTGTTTGGATCCGTCGGGTGCACTTGAAATTTGACTATTTCATTTGCTGGTTTGAAAGATGTGGATTTGGGCGTCTTATCGAGGATTACATCGTCTTTGTCCACTGTGGAACGTTGAGTGGTTAGCTCCTTGGCCACAAGGGACTCGGATAGTGCCTCGAGGACCAAGGATGCGGTTTTATTTTCGGCGCGGAGTGCTATATCCGGATCACTGGTGATAGTGATAACTCCGTTGGGCCCTGGCATTTTGAGCTTCATGTCCCCGTAATGGGGTATGGCTTGAAAGCGTGTGAAGGCGTCTCGCCCCAACAGGGCGTGGTATCCGCTATTGAAAGTTGCCACGTGGAAGAGCAACTCCTCGGACCGGTAGTTCTAGGCGTGCCGAATACAACATCAAGTTTAATTTTCCTCGAGCATCGTGCTTCTCAATTGGGGATAATGGCTCGAAAGGTGGTACTGCTTTGCTTGATGTGACTCTTGTCCATTTGCATTTTGTTGAGTGTGTCTTCGTAGATGAGGTTCAGTCCGTTGCCGCCGTCCATGAGAACTTTGGTAAGTCGGAAGCCATCCACAATTGGGTTTAAGACCAAGGCGGCTGGTGCTCGGACTGATTGGGCCCTTGGTTCGTCGTCGGCTGTAAAAGTTATTGCCGTGTCGTTCCAATGATTTATTGCGGCTACTTGGTTAACCTCGACAAGGTCGCGGAGTGCCCTTTTGTGTCGATTATTTGAAGAAAAGGTCTCGAAGACCGTAAAGACATTGAGATCGTCATCCTCTGAAGAGTGCTTCTCTGGGGTAGTGTTGGTGAGGATGGCCTCACCGCTCATAGCCACCTACCGGAGTACCCAACATGCCCGAAGGCTATGCATTGGTTCGATATACGGCGCCGTGTGTATCTGACAGGGCTTGTCAAGCAATTCGTCGAGGACAGTTCTATGTCCCGTGAAGGGCTTGATTTTCTTGTCAATGGGCTGATGATCGGGTGCCCCGTAAGGGTGCATCCTTTTTGCCCTTCCGGTGGGCTGCTTAAGGGCAGGAGGTTCCCACCGGGCTGTTTGGGCTTTCCAGGCGCTTTCCATTGCGCAGTATTTCCTTACTATGTGTGCCAAATCTGCAAAGTGCAGTATGCGGCGGCGATTCAGGGCATTGAGGATTCCCTCGTCCGTACAGTCGCGACAACAAACTGAAACCGCGTCATCGTCACAGTAATCTTTAATCTTGTTTTTAACAAGGAGGAACCTGGCCCAGAAGTGATGGACCGTTTCCTAAGGTTGCTGCCGTACATACATTAGGTCACATTATGTATGGAGGACCTGAATTGCTTAGGCAATATTGCTTGTGGTGGGTGGGCGGGCTAAAATCCGAACCCTGTCCCACTATTGGATCTGGAGTTTGAAGAATCTTCGAGGTCACCAGTTCAGGATCAGTAAGGTCCTGAAGGCTTCCGGACTTAATGCCCGGTCCTATGTTCGGAGGACATGAGGTCTCTTCTCGAGGATGAGTATCCGGCTCACAAGGCTCGGAAATCCGAACATAGCTGGTGTTTAATTTAGGGGGACAGGAGTTCTCAGCTCGTTCCTCAGCGACCGCTACCAGATGGGTGACCGGCGGGGACTTGATTTCCCTCTGATCGGGTTTAAGCCCAATCCGATCATAGTTTGTTGCGACCCCCAGGGTGGCGATGCGATCTAGCATGATGAGGACATCAATACCATTGTTACACCCACAGGCCCTGCTGCTATACATACTGGACCAATTACTAGAGCTCGCGCACGCCAATTAAATTACCAGGTACTTTCGTTTCTTGCTAATGATTCTAATGTTCATGAGAATATGATGCTGCCTAAATTGGATACATTTGTTGTGCTTACAAATGAAGGGCCTAGCTTTGAGAAGGATGATCATTGGAGCAAGAACAAGCATGGAGATGATGGCATGCGCATGGGGAACAAGAACGGAGTTACAAGTGATGATTTCAGGACGTTGAAGTCACCATAATGCGTGCATGAAGCCTTGGACGAAATATACAAGATGCTACTTCATAACTTTCGTCCAGAGGCTATTCTAGGTGCTGCGTCACCTTATTATTGGGCCAGGCCCATGTAATTTCGAAATACATAAGTATAGGCTGTTTTTAGAGTCCGTATGTGTGGGGAAACAAGAGATAGGGTTGGTTTCGGACCCCTTCCTCAAGGGCCACGAAATTCCCCCCCTCTTCCTCCATATATACAGCCCTTAGGGCGTCGTTTAGACTTTGGGTTTTGTTTAGATTAAAAGTTCGCCCTAGCTGCAACTTCGCGTACTTCGTTTGTGTTCAGCGACCAGACAAAGGCGTCACAGAACCCCACCTTGATCAATAAAGCTTTCATCTTATATTCGCAATATCCGGATTGCAATCTCAGTTTCTTGCTTGTTCTTCGTTTGCTCGCAGGAAACAGACCCTCGTGGTCAGGTTGATCGTGCTCCGGCGTGGTCGATAACCTCTCGGAGTTGGTTTAGCGATTGCTAAGGCGCGACGTCCTCGCACGTTCGTAGTCGGATCGTCAAAGTCGACTTCCACCAAAGTGATATCCATCATCTCATCGAAAGACGGGACACCCTTTGCCTCTATCAAGTGGTATCAGATTTCCAGGTTGCTCGGTGAGATTTTACAGTTTTTCGTAGTTTAGATCGAGTCTGTTCTTCATACCTACAGTCCACGAAAAAGCCACAAAAAAATTAGGGTTAGTTCATCATATCCGAACCAATCTGAGCCTTTGCATAATCTTTTTAGGGTTTTTGCTTTGTTGAATTTGCGGTTGCATCGTCGTGTCAAGTTGCTGGTCTTAGAGTCTAGTCTTTTAGAGTTTCGAGTTCTGGTCATAAGTTGTCACGCCGCCGCCGCACCATCATCATCGCCTTGCCATCTACCACCATTGCTTATCCGCCACCGCTTTGAATCCGTATCCATATACCACGACCGCTACCATATACCACCACCGCTGCCATATACTACCGCCATATATCCACCACCAATCCGAGTTCTTTTCATATTCGGTTGGTTTTAGAGATCCATATATTTTCCGTTTCGTGTTTCCTTGCCTGAGTAGGTCTCGGAAAAAAAAAGAGGAGCGCAAAAAAAAAAGAGCGCAAAAAAAAAAGAGCGAAAAAAAAATTCCAGAGTGTGCTTTTCCCTTGTTTACGTGCAGCGCCGTGATTTTGTTAGTGTTCTAGGCTCGCGTCTCTAGCACGGTCTAGCCTAGGACCAGCACAGTACCGTCGTTGAGCGTTTATTCAACTTTGCATCTCTGAATTGATTATTGCTTACCATTTTGCTACCATATTATAAGCCTTCCCAGCTCCACATAAGTCTACATCGTGCGTTTGACTCTCCCTGGTAATCGCTATATCCAAGCTTTGAGAGTTTTTGACTACAACGGTTGCCGATCACCACCTGCTGCTGGGTAAGAACTGGTAAGAATTTGAGATTCGCTTGAAGGTTTTGTGACACACCACCATCACCACCACTTCTAGTAGTCTGCAGGATCATATTCTTTTGTGTTTCTATTGCTGCTAACCATGGCAGGTTCACAAGCCGATGAGACTGATTGGGCGAACATGACGAACAAGGAGTTGCATGATAAATTTCAGCAAATGATGAGTGGCCAGGTGGGAGATGTGCTAAACAGATTTGAAGAGGCTATGGAGAAGATAGTGGGATGTTGAGCGTTTTGTTGCTCGCTGCACTACATGTCAAAAAGCTAAGTCACGACTCAATCCTGATGGTTTATATATGCCTTTGCCTGTACCTAGTGTTCCTTGGGAGGATATATCTATGGACTTTGTTTTAGGTTTACCTCGAACAAAGAAGGGGAGGGATAGCATATTTGTTGTCGTGGATAGATTCTCGAAAATGGCACACTTTATACCATGTCATAAAAGCGATGATGCTGTTAATGTTGCTGATTTGTTCTTTCGTGAAATTATTCGCTTGCATGGTGTGCCAAATACTATTGTTTCAGATCGTGATACTAAATTTCTTAGCCACTTTTGGAGATGTTTATGGGCTAAGTTGGGGACCAAACTGCTTTTTAGTACTACTTGTCACCCCCAAACTGATGGACAAACTGAAGTAGTCAATAGAACGTTGTCTACTATGCTTAGGGCTGTTTTGAAGAATAATAAGAAAATGTGGGAGGAATGCTTGCCTCATATTGAATTTGCTTATAATCGTTCATTGCATTCTACTACTAAGATGTGCCCTTTTGAAGTTGTGTATGGTTTCCTACCTCGTGCACCTATTGATTTGTTGCCTCTTCCATCTTCGGAGAAGGTTAATTTTGATGCTAAACAACGTGCTGAATTGATTTTAAAAATGCATGAGTTAACTAAGGAAAACATTGAGCGTATGAATGCTAAATATAAACTTGCTGGAGATAAGGGTAGAAAACATGTTGTGTTTGCACCTGGAGATCTTGTTTGGTTACATTTGCGTAAGGATAGATTTCCTGATTTGCGCAAATCAAAGCTAATGCCACGTGCTGATGGTCCCTTTAAGGTGTTTGATGAGGACATCAATACAATTGTTACACCCACAGCCCCTGCTGCTATACATACTGGACCAATTACTAGAGCTCGTGCACGCCAACTAAATTACCAGGTACTTTCGTTTCTTGGTAATGATTCTAATGTTCATGAGAATATGATGCTGCCTAAATTGGATACATTTGTTTTGCTTACAAATGAAGGGCCTAGCTTGGAGAAGGATGAACATTGGAGCAAGAACAAGCATGGAGATGATGGCATGCGCAAGGGAAACAAGAACGGAGTTACAAGTGATGATTTCAGGACTTTGAAGCCACCATAATGGGTGCATGAAGCCTTGGACGAAATATACAAGACGCCACTTCATAAATTTCGTCCCGAGGCTATTTTAGGTGCTGCGTCACCTTATTATTGGGCCAGGCCCATGTAATTTCGAAATACATAAGTATAGGCTATTTTTAGAGTCCGTATGTGTGGGGAAACAAGAGATAGGGTTGATTTCGGACCCCTCCACCAAGGGCCACGAAATTCCCCCCCTCTTCCTCCATACATACAGCCCTTAGGGCATCGTTTAGACTTTGGGGTTTTGTTTAGATTAAAAGTTCGCCATAGCTGCAACTTCGCGTACTTCGTTTGTGTTCAACGACCAGACAAAGGCGTCACAGAACCCCACCTTGATCAATAAAGCTTTCATCTTATATTCGCAATATCCAGATTGCAATCTTAGTTTCTTGCTTGTTCTTCGTTTGCTCGCAGGAAACAGACCCTCGTGGTCAGGTTGATCGTGCTCCGGCGTGGTCAATAACCTCTCGGAGTTGGTTTAGCGATTGCTAAGGCGCGACGTCCTCGCACGTTCATAGTCGGATCGTCAAAGTCGACTGCCACCAAAGCGATATCCATCATCTCATCGAAAGACGGGACACCTTTGCCTCTATCAAGTGGTATCAGATTTCCAGGTTGCTCGGTGAGATTTTACAGTTTTTCGTAGTTTAGATCGAGTCTGTTCTTCATACCTATAGTCCACGAAAAAGCCACAAAAAAAATTAGGGTTAGTTCATCATATCCGAACCAATCTGAGCCTTTGCATAATCTTTTTAGGGTTTTTGCTTTGTTGAATTTGCGGTTGCATCGTCGTGTCAAGTTGCTGGTCTTAGAGTCTAGTCTTTTAGAGTTTCGAGTTCTGGTCATAAGTTGTCACGCCGCCGCCGCACCATCATCATCGCCTTGCCATCTACCACCATTGCTTATCCGCCACCGCTTTGAATCCGTATCCATATACCACGACCGCTACCATATACCACCACCGCTGCCATATACTACCGCCATATATCCACCACCAATCCAAGTTCTTTTCATATTCGGTTTGTTTTAGAGATCCATATATTTTCCGTTTCGTGTTTCCTTGCCTGAGTAGGTCTCGAAAAAAAAAAAATCAGCAACCAAAAATATTTTTTCCCTATCCTATTTTTAGGCCCCGGGTAGTGTTTTGAGACACTCGCCATCATAGTGATTTTTTGTCGCACTTTCTCGTCGTCGCTGCCCTGATTTCCGAAAAAAAAATAGTCAAAAAAATTTTGTGCCCATCCTGTCAGTTTGACCTGGGAAGAGTTTTGAGACACTCGCCATTATACTGATTTTTCGCAAAAAAAAAGAACAAAAAAAGAGGAGCGCAAAAAAAAAAAGAGCGCAAAAAAAAAGAGCGAAAAAAATTCCAGAGTGTGCTTTTCCCTTGTTTACGTGCAGCGCCGTGATTTTGTTAGTGTTCTAGGCTCGCGTCTCTAGCACGGTCTAGCCTAGGACCAGCACAGTACCGTCGTTGAGCGTTTATTCAACTTTGCATCTCTGAATTGATTATTGCTTACCATTTTGCTACCATATTATAAGCCTTCCCAGCTCCACATAAGTCTACATCGTGCGTTTGACTCTCCCTGGTAATCGCTATATCCAAGCTTTGAGAGTTTTTGACTACAACGGTTGCCGATCACCACCTGCTGCTGGGTAAGAACTGGTAAGAATTTGAGATTCGCTTGAAGGTTTTGTGACACACCACCATCACCACCACTTCTAGTAGTCTGCAGGATCATATTCTTTTGTGTTTCTATTGCTGCTAACCATGGCAGGTTCACAAGCCGATGAGACTGATTGGGAGAACATGACGAACAAGGAGTTGCATGATAAATTTCAGCAAATGATGAGTGGCCAAGTGGGAGATGTGCTAAACAGATTTGAAGAGGCTATGGAGAAGATAGATGCCGTGGAGAAGTCGTTTGAGACAAAGCTGGATAACAAGTTTACCGAATTACTCAAGCGTCTTCCCCAACCACCACCGGCTGCACATGTCGCACCTCTACAACAACAACAACCACATCTCCAACGCCGCCTTCCAAATCAAGTGGGACGGGCACAGCGCGTTCCAATTGAGATTGGTCAAAATTCGGGTGCTGCTGCACCTACTGTTGATGCTTCTTTGGCTCCTGCTCCTGCGGCGGCTGAGGAGGATGACGATTATGCGGGCGATTATGAGGATGAGGTTGATCAAAATCAGAACTACGTGCAGCCACCAGCACCACCACCAGCAGGTCGACCTCAGGTATATATTCGCAACGGTAGGCCGGCACCACCACCTCAGGTACGAGATCATGACCATCTCCCTAAACTGAAATTGAATATTCCACCATTTGAGGGTAGATATGTTCCTGATATATATCTTACTTGGGAGTTAGAAACTGAACAACGATTTACATGTTTACAATATCCTGAGGAGAGACGTGTTCCTGCTGCTGTTTGTGCTTTCACTAGCTTTGCATGTGTTTGTTGGTCTGAACATTGTAGATTATATCCTGTTCCAACTACTTGGGCTGCTTTGAAAACTGCTATGCGTACTCGTTGGGTTCCACCATATTATCAACGTGAATTACTTCAAAAATTGCAGCGTTTAAGACAAGGGAAAAATTCTGTAGAAGAATATTATCAGGAATTACAAACTGGCATGATTAGATGTGGTATTGTTGAGGAGAATGAAGCTATGCTTGCACGTTTTATGGGTGGATTAAATAAAGAGATTCAGACCATTCTAGAGTATAAGGATTATAATAATATCACTCGTTTATTCCATCTTGCTTGTAAAGCTGAACGTGAGGTGCAGGATCGACAGGCATTGGCGCGAACTAACTTTTCTGCAGGTCGACCTTCATCATGGACACCACGTGCATCCTCTACTTCCACTTCACCATCACCTCCATCAGGTGCCACCTCCAGCCGTGATACAAGAAAGCAGGCACAACCACCACTCTCTGCCAAGAGCACACCTGCCGGGCCTGCGCAGAGCTCTTCTTCTTCCATGGCGTCAACAGGGCATACAAGTGATATTATTTGTCGTTGTTGTAAGGGAAGACGACATTATGCGATAGAATGCAAATCTCAGCGTGTGATGATTGCTACTGAGGATGGTGGGTATGAGTCCGCTAGTGACTATGATGAGGAGACTTTGGCTCTTATTACACGTGAAGAACATGGTGGAGATGATTCTGAAAATGAGACGCAATACATGGCTCCTGAAGACGCTGACAGGTATGAATGTTTAGTTGCTCAACGTGTTTTGAGTGTGCAGGTCACACAAGCAGAGCAAAATCAGAGGCATAATTTGTTCCATACAAAGGGAGTTGTGAAGGAACGTTCTGTTCGCGTCATCATAGATGGAGGGAGCTGTAACAACTTGGCTAGCATGGAGATGGTGGAGAAACTATCTCTCACCACAAGACCACATCCACATCCTTACTACATCCAATGGTTCAACAACAGCGGCAAGGTTAAGGTAACACGTACTGTTCGTGTGCATTTTAGTATCTCTACATATGCTGATTATGTTGATTGTGATGTGGTACCCATGCAAGCATGTTCCTTATTACTTGGTAGACCATGGCAATTTGATAAAAATTCTGTACACCATGGTAGAAACAATTAGTATACTCTTGTTCATAAGGATAAAAATATTACTTTGCTTCCTATGACTCCTGATTCCATTTTGAAAGATGACATTAATAGAGCTAATAAAGCAAAACAGGAGAAAAATAAGAGTGAAAATCAGATTGTGGCAAAGGAATTTGAGCAACAAATGAAACCTAATAATAAACCATCTAGTGTTGTTTCTGAAATTAAATTGAAAAGTGCATGTTTACTTGCCACAAAATCTGATATTGATGAACTAGATTTCAGCAAATCTGTTTGCTATGCTTTTGTGTGCAAAGAGGCATTATTTTCATTCGAGGACGTGCCTTCCTCTTTGCCCCCTGCTGTCACTAACATTTTGCAGGAGTTCGTTGACGTCTTCCCACAAGACGTGCCACCGGGATTACCACCTATTCGAGGGATTGAGCATCAAATTGACTTAATTCCCGGTGCATCGCTAGCCAACCGTGCACCATACCGTACCAATCCAGAGGAGACGAAGGAGATTATGCGTCAAGTACAGGAGCTGCTCGACAAAGGTTATATACGCGAATCTCTTAGTCCTTGTGCTGTTCCTATTATACTAGTGCCTAAAAAGGAGGGTACGTCGCGTATGTGTGTTGATTGTAGAGGCATTAATAATATTACTATTCGTTATCGTCATCCTATTCCTAGGCTAGATGATATGCTTGACGAATTGAGTGGCTCTACAATATTCTCCAAAGTTGATTTGCGTAGTGGATACCATCAAATTCGTATGAAATTGGGAGATGAATGGAAAACTGCATTTAAAACTAAGTTTGGTTTATATGAGTGGTTAGTCATGCCTTTTGGGTTAACTAATGCACCTAGTATTTTCATGAGACTAATGAACGAAGTTTTACGTGCTTTCATTGGACGATTTGTGGTAGTCTATTTTGATGATATACTGATTTATAGCAAATCTTTGGAAGAACATTTGGAACATTTACGTGCTATTTTATTGCTCTACGTGATGCACGTTTGTTTGGTAACCTTGGGAAGTGCACCTTTTGCACCGACCGAGTATCTTTTCTTGGCTATGTTGTTACTCCACAGGGAATTGAAGTTGATAAAGCCAAGATTGAAGCTATTGAGAGTTGGCCGCAGCCCAAAACGGTCACACAAGTGCGGAGTTTTCTTGGACTCGCTGGTTTCTATAGGCGTTTTGTGAGAGATTTTAGCACCATTGCTGCACCTCTCAACGAGCTAACAAAGAAGGATGTGCCTTTGGTTTGGGGTACCACACAGGAAGAAGCCTTCACGGTATTGAAAGATAACTTGACACATGCTCCTTTACTCCAACTTCCTGATTTTAATAAGACTTTTGAGCTTGAATGTGATGCTAGTGGAATTGGATTAGGAGGTGTGTTATTACAAGATGGTAAACCTGTTGCATACTTTTCTGAAAAATTGAGTGGGCCTAATCTGAATTATTCTAATTATGATAAAGAACTATATGCTCTTGTTCGGACTTTAGAAACATGGCACCATTATTTATGGCCCAAAGAATTTGTTATACATTCTGATCATGAATCTTTGAAACATATTAAAAGTCAAGCTAAACTGAATCGTAGACATGCTAAATGGGTTGAATTCATTGAAACTTTCCCTTATGTCATTAAACACAAGAAGGGTAAAGAAAATGTTATTGCTGATGCATTGTCTCGTCGCTATACTATGCTTTCACAACTTGACTTCAAAATATTTGGTTTGGAGACCATCAAAGATCAATATGTGCATGATGCTGATTTTAAAGATGTATTGCAGAATTGTAAAGAAGGAAGAACCTGGAACAAGTTTGTCGTTAATGATGGATTTGTGTTCCGTGCTAACAAGCTATGCATTCCAGCTAGCTCTCTTCGTCTTTTGTTGTTGCAGGAGGCGCATGGAGGAGGATTAATGGGACACTTTGGCGTGAAGAAGACGGAGGACGTACTTGCTACACATTTCTTTTGGCCAAAGATGAGACGGGATGTTGAGCGTTTTGTTGCTCGCTGCACTACATGTCAAAAAGCTAAGTCACGACTCAATCCTCATGGTTTATATATGCCTTTGCCTGTACCTAGTGTTCCTTGGGAGGATATATCTATGGACTTTGTTTTAGGTTTACCTCGACCAAAGAAGGGGAGGGATAGCATATTTGTTGTCGTGGATCGATCCTCGAAAATGGCACACTTTATACCATGTCATAAAAGCGATGATGCTGTTAATGTTGCTGATTTGTTCTTTCGTGAAATTATTCGCTTGCATGGTGTGCCAAATACTATTGTTTCCGATCGTGATACTAAATTTCTTAGCCACTTTTGGAGATGTTTATGGGCTAAGTTGGGGACTAAACTGCTTTTTAGTACTACCTTCTGGGTGTAACAATGGTATTGATGTCCTCATCATCCTCCCCTTCTTGAAATGAGCTACCTTCTGGGTGTAACAATGTTCTATTGACTACTTCAGTTTGTCCATCAGTTTGGGGGTGACAAGTAGTACTAAAAAGCAGTTTGGTCCCCAACTTAGCCCATAAACATCTCCAAAAGTGGCTAAGAAATTTAGTATCACGATCTGAAACAATAGTATTTGGCACACCATGCAAGCGAATAATTTCACGAAAGAACAAATCAGCAACATTAACAGCATCATCGCTTTTATGACATGGTATAAAGTGTGCCATTTTCGAGAATCTATCCACGACAACAAATATGCTATCCCTCCCCTTCTTTGTTCGAGGTAAACCTAAAACAAAGTCCATAGATATATCCTCCCAAGGAACACTAGGTACAGGCAAAGGCATATATAAACCATGAGGATTGAGTCGTGACTTAGCTTTTTGACATGTAGTGCAGCGAGCAACAAAACGCTCAACATCCCGTCTCATCTTTGGCCAAAAGAAATGTGTAGCAAGTACGTCCTCCGTCTTCTTCACGCCAAAGTGTCCCATGAATCCTCCTCCATGCGCCTCCTGCAACAACAAAAGACGAAGAGAGCTAGCTGGAATGCATAGGTTGTTAGCACGGAACACAAATCCATCATTAATGACAAACTTGTTCCAGGTTCTTCCTTCTTTACAATTCTGCAATACATCTTTAAAATCAGCATCATGCACATATTGATCTTTGATGGTCTCCAAACCAAATATTTTGAAGTCAAGTTGTGAATGCATAGTATAGCGACGAGACAATGCATCAGCAATAACATTTTCTTTACCCTTCTTGTGTTTAATGACATAAGGGAAAGTTTCAATGAATTCAACCCATTTAGCATGTCTACGATTCAGTTTAGCTTGACTTTTAATATGTTTCAAAGATTCATGATCAGAATGTATAACAAATTCTTTGGGCCATAAATAATGTTGCCATGTTTCTAAAGTCCGAACAAGAGCATATAGTTCTTTATCATAAGTAGAATAATTCAGACTAGGCCCACTCAATTTTTCAGAAAAGTATGCAACAGGTTTGCCATCTTGTAATAACACACCTCCTAATCCAATTCCACTAGCATCACATTCAAGCTCAAAAGTCTTATTAAAATCAGGAAGTTGGAGTAAAGGAGCATGTGTCAACTTATCTTTCAATACCGTGAAGGCTTCGTCCTGTGCGGTACCCCAAACAAAAGGCACATCCTTCTTTGTAAGCTCGTTGAGAGGTGCAGCAATGGTGCTAAAATCTCTCACAAAACGCCTATAGAAACCAGCGAGTCCAAGAAAACTCCGCACTTGTGTGACCGTTTTGGGCTGCGGCCAACTCTCAATAGCTTCAATCTTGGCTTTATCAACTTCAATTCCCTGTGGAGTAACAACATAGCCAAGAAAAGATACTCGGTCGGTGCAAAAGGTGCACTTCCCAAGGTTACCAAACAAACGTGCATCACGTAGAGCAATAAAAACAACACGTAAATGTTCCAAATGTTCTTCCAAAGATTTGCTATAAATCAGTATATCATCAAAATAGACCACCACAAATCGTCCAATGAAAGCACGTAAAACTTCGTTCATTAGTCTCATGAAAGTACTAGGTGCATTAGTTAACCCAAAAGGCATGACTAACCACTCATATAAACCAAACTTAGTTTTAAATGCAGTTTTCCATTCATCTCCCAATTTCATACGAATTTGATGGTATCCACTACGCAAATCAACTTTGGAGAATATTGTAGAGCCACTCAATTCATCAAGCATATCATCGAGCCTAGGAATAGGATGACGATAACGAATAGTAATATTATTAATGCCTCTACAATCAACACACATACGCGACGTACCATCCTTTTTAGGCACGAGTATAATAGGAACAGCACAAGGACTAAGAGATTCGCGTATATAACCTTTGTCGAGCAGCTCCTGTACTTGACGCATAATCTCCTTCGTCTCCTCTGGATTGGTACGGTATGGTGCACGGTTGGGTAGCGATGCACCGGGAATTAAGTCAATTTGATGCAATCTGAATATTGCGAATATATATGAAGTATTGATAGTGGTGGGAATCCGTAAGCGGTCTTGGTCTGGTCGTTGGACAAAAGGATGAATAGATCTAACTTTTTTGTGGCTTTTTCTTGGACAATAGGTAAGAAAATAAATCTAATCTAGGGGAAACTGGAAATTCTCACCGAGCAACCTGAAAACTGATACCACTTGATAGAGGCAAAGGTGTCCCGTCTTTCGATGAGATGATGAATATCGCTTTGATGGAAGTCGACTTTGACGATCCGACTACGAACGTGCGAGGACGTCGCGCCTTAGCAATCGCTAAACCAACTCCGAGAGGTTATCGACCACGCCGGAGCACGATCAACCTGACCACGAGGGTCTGTTTCCTGCGAGCAAACGAAGAACAGGCAAGAAACTGAGATTGCAATCTGGATATTGCGAATATAAGATGAAAGCTTTATTGATCAAGGTGGGGTTCTGTGACGCCTTTGTCTGGTCGCTGAACACAAACGAAGTACGCGAAGTTGCAGCTATGGCGAACTTTTAATCTAAACAAAACCCGAAGTCTAAACGATGCCCTAAGGGCTGTATATATGGAGGAAGAGGGGGGGAATTTCGTGGCCCTTGAGGAAGGGGTCCGAAACCAACCCTATCTCTTGTTTCCCCACACATACGGACTCTAAAAACAGCCTATACTTATGTATTTCGAAATTACATGGGCCTGGCCCAATAATAAGGTGACGCAGCACCTAGAATAGCCTCTGGACGAAAGTTATGAAGTAGCATCTTGTATATTTCGTCCAAGGCTTCATGCACGCATTCTGGTGGCTTCAACGTCCTGAAATCATCACTTGTAACTCCGTTCTTGTTCCCCATGCGCATGCCATCATCTCCATGCTTGTTCTTGCTCCAATGTTCATCCTTCTCAAAGCTAGGCCCTTCATTTGTAAGCAAAACAAATGTATCCAATTTAGGCAGCATCATATTCTCATGAACATTAGAATCATTAGCAAGAAACGAAAGTACCTGGTAATTTAATTGGCGTGCGCGAGCTCTAGTAATTGGTCCAGTATGTATAGCAGCAGGGACTGTGGGTGTAATAATTTTATTGATGTCCTCATCATCCTCCCCTTCTTGAAATGAAGTCGTCCTCGACGGAAGCTCATCTTCCTCACCCAAATAAGGCTTCAAATCTGCAATATTAAAAGTGGGACTAACCCCAAAATCTGCAGGCAGCTCAAGTTTATATGCATTATCATTTATTTTCTCTAACACCTTAAAAGGACCATCAGCACGTGGCATTAGCTTTGATTTGCGCAAATCAGGAAATCTATCCTTACGCAAATGTAACCAAACAAGATCTCCAGGTGCAAACACAACATGTTTTCTACCCTTATCTCCAGCAAGTTTATATTTAGCATTCATACGCTCAATGTTTTCCTTAGTTAACTCATGCATTTTTAAGATCAATTCAGCACGTTGTTTAGCATCAAAATTAACCTTCTCCGAAGATGGAAGAGGCAACAAATCAATAGGTGCACGAGGTAGGAAACCATACACAATTTCAAAAGGGCACATCTTAGTAGTAGAATGCAATGAACGATTATTACCCTTCTTGTGTTTAATGACATAAGGGAAAGTTTCAATGAATTCAACCCATTTAGCATGTCTACGATTCAGTTTAGCTTGACTTTTAATATGTTTCAAAGATTCATGATCAGAATGTATAACAAATTCTTTGGGCCATAAATAATGTTGCCATGTTTCTAAAGTCCGAACAAGAGCATATAGTTCTTTATCATAAGTAGAATAATTCAGACTAGGCCCACTCAATTTTTCAGAAAAGTATGCAACAGGTTTGCCATCTTGTAATAACACACCTCCTAATCCAATACCACTAGCATCACATTCAAGCTCAAAAGTCTTATTAAAATCAGGAAGTTGGAGTAAAGGAGCATGTGTCAACTTATCTTTCAATACCGTGAAGGCTTCTTCCTGTGCGGTACCCCAAACAAAAGGCACATCCTTCTTTGTAAGCTCGTTGAGAGGTGCAGCAATGGTGCTAAAATCTCTCACAAAACGCCTATAGAAACCAGCAAGTCCAAGAAAACTCCGCACTTGTGTGACCGTTTTGGGCTGCGGCCAACTCTCAATAGCTTCAATCTTGGCTTTATCAACTTAAATTCCCTGTGGAGTAACAACATAGCCAAGAAAAGATACTCGGTCGGTGCAAAAGGTGCACTTCCCAAGGTTACCAAACAAACATGCATCACGTAGAGCAATAAAAACAGCACGTAAATGTTCCAAATGTTCTTCCAAAGATTTGCTATAAATCAGTATATCATCAAAATAGACTACCACAAATCGTCCAATGAAAGCACGTAAAACTTCGTTCATTAGTCTCATGAAAGTACTAGGTGCATTAGTTAACCCAAAAGGCATGACTAACCACTCATATAAACCAAACTTAGTTTTAAATGCAGTTTTCCATTCATCTCCCAATTTCATACGAATTTGATGGTATCCACTACGCAAATCAACTTTGGAGAATATTGTAGAGCCACTCAATTCATCAAGCATATCATCGAGCCTAGGAATAGGATGACGATAACGAATAGTAATATTATTAATGCCTCGACAATCAACACACATACGCGACGTACCATCCTTTTTAGGCACGAGTATAATAGGAACAGCACAAGGACTAAGAGATTCGCGTATATAACCTTTGTTGAGCAGCTCCTGTACTTGACGCATAATCTCCTTCGTCTCCTCTGGATTGGTACGGTATGGTGCACGGTTGGGTAGCGATGCACCGGGAATTAAGTCAATTTGATGCTCAATCCCTCGAATAGGTGGTAATCCCGGTGGCACGTCTTGTGGGAAGACGTCAGCGAACTCCTGCAAAATGTTAGTGACAGCAGGGGGCAAAGAGGAAGGCACGTCCTCGAATGAAAATAATGCCTCTTTGCACACAAAAGCATAGCAAACAGATTTGCTGAAATCTAGTTCATCAATATCAGATTTTGTGGCAAGTAAACATGCACTTTTCAATTTAATTTCAGAAACAACACTAGATGGTTTATTATTAGGTTTCATTTGTTGCTCAAATTCCTTTGCCACAATCTGATTTTCACTCTTATTTTTCTCCTGTTTTGCTTTATTAGCTCTATTAATGTCATCTTTCAAAATGGAATCAGGAGTCATAGGAAGCAAAGTAATATTTTTATCCTTATGAACAAGAGTATACTAATTGTTTCTACCATGGTGTACAGAATTTTTATCAAATTGCCATGGTCTACCAAGTAATAAGGAACATGCTTGCATGGGTACCACATCACAATCAACATAATCAGCATATGTAGAGATACTAAAATGCACACGAACAGTACGTGTTACCTTAACCTTGCCGCTGTTGTTGAACCATTGGATGTAGTAAGGATGTGGATGTGGTCTTGTGGTGAGAGATAGTTTCTCCACCATCTCCATGCTAGCCAAGTTGTTACAGCTCCCTCCATCTATGATGACGCGAACAGAACGTTCCTTCACAACTCCCTTTGTATGGAACAAATTATGCCTCTGATTTTGCTCTGCTTGTGTGACCTGCACACTCAAAACACGTTGAGCAACTAAACATTCATACCTGTCAGCGTCTTCAGGAGCCATGTATTGCGTCTCATTTTCAGAATCATCTCCACCATGTTCTTCACGTGTAATAAGAGCCAAAGTCTCCTCATCATAGTCACTAGCGGACTCATACCCACCATCCTCAGTAGCAATCATCACACGCTGAGATTTGCATTCTCTCGCAAAATGTCGTCTTCCCTTACAACAACGACAAATAATATCACTTGTATGCCCTGTTGACGCCATGGAAGAAGAAGAGCTCTGCGCAGGCCCGACAGGTGTGCTCTTGGCAGAGAGTGGTGGTTGTGCCTGCTTTCTTGTATCACGGCTGGAGGTGGCACCTGATGGAGGTGATGGTGAAGTGGAAGTAGAGGATGCACGTGGTGTCCATGATGAAGGTCGACCTGCAGAAAAGTTAGTTCGCGCCAATGCCTGTCGATCCTGCACCTCACGTTCAGCTTTACAAGCAAGATGGAATAAACGAGTGATATTATTATAATCCTTATACTCTAGAATGGTCTGAATCTCTTTATTTAATCCACCCATAAAACGTGCAAGCATAGCTTCATTCTCCTCAACAATACCACATCTAATCATGCCAGTTTGTAATTCCTGATAATATTCTTCTACAGAATTTTTTCCTTGCCGTAAACGCTGCAGTTTTTGAAGCAATTCACGTTGATAATATGGTGGAACCCAACGAGTATGCATAGCAGTTTTCAAAGCAGCCCAAGTAGCTGGAACAGGATATAATCTACAATGTTCAGACCACCAAACACATGCAAAGCTAGTGAAAGCACAAACAGCAGCAGGAACACGTCTCTCCTCAGGATATTGTAAACATGTAAATAGTTGTTCAGTTTCTAACTCCCAAGTAAGATATATATCAGGAACATATCTACCCTCAAATGGTGGAATATTCAATTTCAGTTTAGGGAGATGGTCATGATCTCGTACCTGAGGTGGTGGTGCCGGCCTACCGTTGTGAATATATACCTGAGGTCGACCTGCTGGTGGTGGTGCTGGTGGCTGCACGTAGTTCTGATTTTGATCAACCTCATCCTCATAATCGCCCGCATAATCGTCATCCTCCTCAGCCGCCGCAGTAGCAGGAGCCAAAGAAGCATCAACAGTAGGTGCAGCGGCACCCGAATTTTGACCAGTCTCAATTGGAACGCGCTGTGCTCGTCCCACTTGATTTGGAAGGCGGCGTTGGAGATGTGGTTGTTGTTGTTGTTGTAGAGGTGCGACATATGCAGCCGGTGGTGGTTGGGGAAGATGCTTGAGTAATTCAGTAAACTTGTTATCCAGCTTTGTCTCGAACGACTTCTCCACGGCATCTATCTTCTCCATAGCCTCTTCAAATCTGTTTAGCACATCTCCCACTTGGCCACTCATCATTTGCTGAAATTTATCATGCAAGTCCTTGTTCGTCATGTTCTCCCAATCAGTCTCATCGGCTTGTGATCCTGCCATGGTTAGCAGCAATAGAAACACAAAAGAATATGATCCTATAGACTACTAGGAAGTGGTGGTGATGGTGGTGTGTCACAAATCCTTCAAGCGAATCTCAAATTCTTACCAGTTCTTACCCAGCAGCAGGTGGTGATAGGCAACCGTTGTAGTCAAAACTCTCAAAGCTTGGATAGAGCGATTACCAGGGAGAGTCAAACACACGATGTAGATGTATGTGGAGCTGGGAAGGCTTATAATATGGTAGCAAAAATGGTCAGCAATAATCAATTCAGAGATGCAAAGTTGAATAAACGCTCAACGACGGTACTGTGCTGGTCCTAGGCTAGACCGTGCTAGAGACGCGAGCCTAGAACACTAACAAAATCACGGCACTGCACGTAAACAAGGGAAAAGCACACTCTGGAAATTATTATTTTTGCTCTTTTTGTTTTCGCGCTCTTTTTTTTTGCGCTCCTTTTTTATTTTTTTTTGCGAAAAATCACTATAATGGCGAGTGTCTCAAAACTCTTCCCAGGTCAAACTGACAGGATAGGCACAAAATTTTTTTGACTAATTTTTTTTTTGGAAATCAGGGCAGCGACGACGAAAAAGTGGGACAAAAAATCACTATGATGGCGAGTGTCTCAAAACACTCCCCGGGACCTAAAAATAGGATAGGGAAAAAAATTGGTCGCCGAAATTTTGGCCTAAAAACTGCCCGGGGGTCTCCAGACTCTTTTTTTTTCCGAGACCTACTAAGGCAAGGAAACACGAAACGGAAAATAGATGGATCTCTAAAACAAACCGAATATGAAAAGAACTCGGATTGGTGGTGGATATATGGTGGTAGGATATGGCAGCGGTGGTGGTATATGGTAGCGGTGGTGGTATATGGATACGGATCGGTGTTGGTATATGGATACGGATTGGTGGTGGTATATGGATACGGATTCAGAGCGGTGGCGGATAAGCAATGGTGGTAGATGGCAAGGCGATGATGATGGTGCGGCGGCGGCGTGACAACTTATGACCAGAACTCGAAACTCTAAAAGACTAGACTCTAAGACCAGCAACTTGACACGACGATGCAACCGCAAATTCAACAAAGCAAAAACCCTAAAAAGATTATGCAAAGGCTCAGATTGGTTCGGATATGATGAACTAACCCTAATTTTTTTTGTGTGGCTTTTTCGTGGACTGTAGGTATGAAGAACAGACTCGATCTAAACTATGAAAAACTGTAAAATCTCACCGAGCAACCTGGAAATCTGATACCACTTGATAGAGGCAAAGGTGTCCCGTCTTTCGATGAGATGATGGATATCGCTTTGGTGGAAGTCGACTTTGACGATCCGACTACGAACGTGCGATGACGTCGCGCCTTAGCAATCGCTAAACCAACTCCGAGAGGTTATTGACCACGCCGGAGCACGATCAACCTGACCACGAGGGTCTGTTTCCTGCGAGCAAACGAAGAACAAGCAAGAAACTGAGATTGCAATCTGGATATTGCGAATATAAGATGAAAGCTTTATTGATCAAGGTGGGGTTCTGTGACGCCTTTGTCTGGTCGTTGAACACAAACGAAGTACGCGAAGTTGCAGCTATGGCGAACTTTTAATCTAAACAAAACCCAAAGTCTAAACGACGCCCTAAGGGCTGTATATATGGAGGAAGAGGGGGGAATTTCGTGTCCCTTGGGGAAGGGGTCTGAAACCAACCCTATCTCTTGTTTCCCCACACATACGGACTCTAAAAATAGCCTATACTCAAGTATTTCGAAATTACATGGGCCTGGCCCAATAATAAGGTGACGCAGCACCTAGAATAGCCTCTGGACGAAAGTTATGAAGTAGCATCTTGTATATTTCGTCCCAGGATTCATGCATGCATTATGGTGGCTTCAATGTCCTGAAATCATCACTTGTAACTCCGTTCTTGTCCCCCATGCGCATGCCATCATCTCCATGCTTGTTCTTGCTCCAATGTTCATCCTTCTCAAAGCTAGGCCCTTCATTTGTAAGCAAAACAAATGTATCCAATTTAGGCAGCATCATATTCTCATGAACATTAGAATCATTAGCAAGAAACGAAAGTACCTGGTAATTTAATTGGCGTGCGTGAGCTCTAGTAATTGGTCCAGTATGTATAGCAGCAGGGGCTGTGGGTGTAACAATGGTATTGATGTCCTCATCACTCTTCCTTTATACATCTTGCAATCACTTGCCCATAAACAATAAAATTAATTTATGGATTGCTTATTGTCGTGATAACTTGTTCGTTTTGATTTGTTAACTATAGTTTTGCATTAACTTGTATCTTTTGCTAAATTTATATGATTTTTTGCTAAGTGACAACTTTTTTCATATGATATAATATGCCCACTTGAACATTGGTATTCCTTTGTTTTAATATCTAAGGTGGTGTGTGTGTGTGTCTTCTATTGTATTACATTACATGCAACATACATTCGATTGTCCCCTGTTTAACAATTCTCCTTCGGTACCAGCTATTGTAAAATTCAAGAGTGACTTTTATATCATGCATGCCTACGGTTGTCTTTTAGGGAAATTTGCTCTTTTAAGTAACCTATGAACATTGAAGTTTTATTACATCTGACCCCGAGTGATGTTACATTAATATTGGTCTCCTTAAATACATCGACATACACAATACCAACTCAATGTCATTAGATGCATCAAGAAATCAAATTTCATCCTATATAACTTTAGTATTACTGACTGATGTCTTTTGTTAAAAGTTATTCACAATATTAAAGTTATACTACATGAAAATTGAATTCATGATACATTTTCCCATAGACCTAGTCATACACTACAAAGACTGACTTATGAAAAAAGTTATATGCAAAGTAAAAAGAAATTAAGGGATTACATGTTGGGAATTTGTTTTTATTTTACTTGCCAAATTTAATAAATTTGTCCCATTATAATTCAGTTTATTCAAAATAATGAGAGTGCAACTAAGAGGCAAGTACCCCTCAAGTTGTTTCTTCAATAAGTAATGTGTATGCATATGATTCATTATGCGAGAAGTGTGCATCGCTACTTAAAAGTATGCGATGTACTCGTACTAAAAAATCTTTAATCTTTACCGCACACTGATGTACCTTGGTTTGTGTAGTTTTTCATTGCTTGGCGTAGACATGGTTTTTTCCTATCAAGTGCTTGGATCATAACTGGTGCATGTATAGTAGTCTCAAAGATAAACTGATATATTAGATTCAAGGTCCACATCTCGTGGTGTTTCAACATCATCGTTGCTTGCTAGATCAATTGCACTGTACCTACTTATCATGGACCTTGCTTGTGACATTGATGTAGGGTGGAACCCTATACGGCCGATCTTTCACGAAAGGAGCGGATCCCAACGAAGAACACGAAGAACACGAGGGGAAACACGAGGGGAAACACGAGAGAATCACTCAAACCAACAGATTCGATTAAACATGTGCTAGATCCTCGAAACACAAGGGGAGATACACGATCCAAAGTCAACAAGGGATGATACAAGAGGTAACCGGTTCTTCTCCGTGAGGAGGTCTTAATGGGGGCCACCCATGAGGGGGTCTTGAATCCAAGGTGGATCTCCTCCGTAGAGGGGCCGCAGTCTCTCTCGTGGAGTAGATCCGTATGGATGAGCAAAGCTCTATCTCTAAATGAGCTAATCCTTTGCTAACCCTAGAAAGAGGAAGGGGATGGAGTATATATAGTCTAGGGGGCGAAAGGGTACATGGGCCTCGGCCCTTTACTGTGCGCGGAGAGGCGGAGCCGGATGTCCGGGCGACGGGACGGATGTCCGGGGCTTCGGGAGGGGCCGGATGTCCGGGCTAGGAGGCGGGATGTCCGGGCTGGAGGGTTTAGCTTCTGTAGGTTCTGGTGCGTGGCGCCGGATGTCCGGGCGTCTGGCCGGATTTCCGGGCTCGGGCCGGATGTCCGGGGCCTGTAGATGTTGGGCGGCTGGGAGGCTGCTGTGGATGACGCTCCAGGGGCCAGATGTCCAGGGTACTGGCCGGATGTCCGGGGCCTGGGAGGTGTTCTTGACCGTTTCCGTTGGTTCTCTTCATCCATGGACTTGGCGGCTTGTCCGTCTTCACGAGCATCTTCGGGAGAGTCCTCTTGACACCTGATCATGCATAGCATATCGGACTTAGGTAGTAGCCATGTCTCGAGTGGATCATATGTGATATCACTAAGGAAGGAGGTCACCTAGTTCTCAAGAGCTCTAGCTCGTGCTCGTGTCATGGGTCCTCTTGGCTCTTGATGGGACGGTGGTAGGTCCATGGGGATGACTGTAGGATGCTCCGCATCATCTCCCCTCCCTTGAGAAAGATCCGACCTCGGATCGAAATCCTCATCACCATGGTACGGGGAGAGATCTTTGATGTTGAAGATGTCGCTCACGGAGTACTTGTCGCGTGGGAGGTCGATCTTGTAAGCGTTGTTGTTGTAGCGTGCAAGCACCTTGAAGGGTCCATCGGCTCGTGGTAGAAGTTTGGACTTGCGTTCGTTGGGGAAGCGGTCCTTGCGAAGGTGTAGCCACACAGGATCTCCAACTTGGAATATCATGGGTTGCTTATTGACGTTGAGCTTGGTCGCGCATCGTTGTACTTGGCGCCCGATGGTATGCCTTGTATCTTCATGCATCTTCATGAGGTAGTTGACTCGGGCACTCGCGTCCATGTTTGTGCGCTCTTGTAGTGGTAGAGGAAGAATGTCCAATGGGGACAGCGGGTTGAAGCCGTAGACGACCTCGAACGGGGACTTGCCGGTAGTCAAATGTCTTGCACGGTTGTAGGCGTACTCGGCGATAGGTAGGCACTCCTCCCACTCCTTGATGTTCTTCTTTATCAACACGCGTAGTAGAGTGGAGAGCGTACGGTTTGTCACCTCCGTTTGGCCGTTGGTTTGTGGATGGTATGCCGAAGAGAACAAAAGCTTGATTCCGAGCTTGGCGCACAAGGTCTTCCAAAAGTAACTCAAGAACTTGACGTCGCGGTCCGAGACAATCGTCTTTGGCACTCCGTGAAGGTGCAAGATTTCCCTACAAAACAAAAGTGCAACATGTGAAGCATCGTCTATCTTGTTGCAAGGAATGAAATGTGCCATTTTGGAGAATCGGTCCACAACAACAAATACAGAGTCCTTGCCATTTCTAGTTCGAGGCAAACCAAGGAAAAAATCCATGCTAATATCTTCCCATGGTTGATATGGAATTGGAAGTGGCATGTAAAGGCCATGAGATTGAGCTTTAGACTTAGCTTTGCGACATGTAGAGCATTGGTTGGTGAAGCGGTTGACGTCGTGAAACATCTTATGCCAAAAGTAGTTCTTGGAGAGCGTGGTGAATGTCTTGTCGCGTCCAAAATGTCCCATTAGTCCTCCTCCATGAGATTCTTGCAAAAGTAACAAATGAAGAGAAGACTCAGGGATGCAAAGTTTGTTAGCTCTCATAAGATAACCATCCTTGAGGTAATATCGATCCCAAGAAGTATGCGTCAAACACTTGGCATAAGGAATAGCAAATGTAGGATCATGCTCATACAAGTTTTTTATGTGCTCATAACCAATGACAATCAACTCAAGTTGTGTAACAAGCATGCGTATACGGGAAAGTGCATCCGCCACAATATTTTCCTTACCTTTAATGTACTTGATGACATAAGGAAATGACTCAATAAATTCACTCCACTTAGCATGACGCTTGTTCAACTTAGTTTGACCCTTAAGTATTTAAGTGTTTCATGGTCGGTATGTGATAGAGGTAAAGGTGTCCCGTCTTTCGATGAGATGATGAATATCGCTTTGATGGAAGTCGACTTTGACGATCCGACTACGAACGTGCGAGGACGTCGCGCCTTAGCAATCGCTAAACCAACTCCGAGAGGTTATCGACCACGCCGGAGCACGATCAACCTGACCACGAGGGTCTGTTTCCTGCGAGCAAACGAAGAACAAGCAAGAAACTGAGATTGCAATCTGGATATTGCGAATATAAGATGAAAGCTTTATTGATCAAGGTGGAGTTCTGTGACGCCTTTGTCTGGTCGCTGAACACAAACGAAGTACGCGAAGTTGCAGCTATGGCGAACTTTTAATCTAAACAAAACCCAAAGTCTAAACGACGCCCTAAGGGCTGTATATATGGAGGAAGAGGGGGGAATTTCGTGGCCCTTGAGGAAGGGGTCCGAAACCAACCCTATCTCTTGTTTCCCCACACATACGGACTCTAAAAACAGCCTATACTTATGTATTTCGAAATTACATGGGCCTGGCCCAATAATAAGGTGACGCAGCACCTAGAATAGCCTCTGGACGAAAGTTATGAAGTAGCCTCTTGTATATTTCGTCCAAGGCTTCATGCACGCATTATGGTGGCTTCAACGTCCTGAAATCATCACTTGTAACTCCGTTCTTGTTCCCCATGCGCATGCCATCATCTCCATGCTTGTTCTTGCTCCAATGTTCATCCTTCTCAAAGCTAGGCCCTTCATTTGTAAGCAAAACAAATGTATCCAATTTAGGCAGCATCATATTCTCATGAACATTAGAATCATTACCAAGAAACGAAAGTACCTGGTAATTTAATTGGCGTGCGCGAGCTCTAGTAATTGGTCCAGTATGTATAGTAGCAGGGCCTGTGGGTGTAACAATGGTATTGATGTCCTCATCAGTATGGATGCTAAATTCATGAGGGCGAAGGTAATGTTCCCATTCATGCAAAACTCGGACTAAAGCATATAGCTCTTTGTCATAGATGGGGTAATTGAGTTGCGCTCCGGAAAGTTTCTCACTAAAGTATGCTATGGGGCGCTTCTCTTGCGTTAACACACCTCCTATGCCATTACCACTAGCATCGCAATGAATTTCAAAAGGTTTGTCAAAGTTGGGTAATGCAAGCACGGGGGCATGAGTAAGCAAAATTTTAAGCTCATTGAATGCGCTATCTTGAGATGGTCCCCAAACAAAGGGTGCATTCTTCTTTCTCAAAGCATGCAAAGGTGAAGCAATGGTGCTAAAATCCTTCACAAATCTACGGTAGAAACCGGCTAAACAAAGAAAACTACGCACTTGTTGCAAATTGGTTGGTTGGGGCCAAGTTTTAATAGCATTGATCTTAGATTCATCAACATGAACACCCTTAGAAGAGACTACAAAACCCAAGAAAACAAGCTTATCAACACCAAAGAGGCATTTTTCCATATGAGCATAAAGTTGCTCTTTTCGAAGAGTTTGTAGCACGGTTTGAAGGTGGGTGACATGCTCTTTGAGAGATTTGCTAAAAACAAGGATATCATCGAAGTAGACAACAACAAATTCACCAATGTAAGGGCAAAACACATAATGCATAAGGCGCATGAAAGTACTGGGTGCTTCAGATAAACCCATAGGCATGACTAACCACTCATATAGACCAAACTTTGTTTTGAAAGCGGTTTTCCATTCATCACCCTCTTGTATGCGGATTTGATAGTAACCACTTTTAAGATCAATTTTGGAAAAAATAGTGGCGCCGCTAAGTTCATCAAGCATATCATCAAGGCGTGGAATGGGGTACCTATAGCGAACGGTGATAGCATTGATGGGTCTACAATCGGAACACATGCGAAAACTACCGTCTCTTTTTGGCACAAGAATGACCGGTACGACACAAGGACTCAAACTTTCACGCACATGTCCATGGTCTATGAGATGCTTTACTTGCCTTTGTATTTCTTTGGTTTCTTCGAGGTTGACGCGGTATGGGGCCTTGTTAGGTAGAGGTGCTCCGGGGATGAGGTCGATTCGGTGCTCAATGCCTCGTAGTGGAGGTAAACCCGGAGGTAGCTCGTCGGGGAAGACATCTTGGAATTCCTACAATAAAGAAGATAACACGAGAGGAAGATTGTGAGAGGTGTTAGCTTTTGGTACCTCGTCCTTGTAGAATAGGACATGGTGTAGGACACTCGATGGGTTCTCACACACTTCTCTCATCTCACGTTTGGTGGCAAATAGAACTAAGTTTTTCTTGTCGCTCATCGTGGTGGCACTCAAGTTTGGCTTGTGGCGCTCACTCTCTTTTTGGTGGTTCGCTCTCTCACTACTCTCTCCACGATGGGTTGCTTGCTTGTCGGCGATCACTTGGCTCAGAGACATAGGATGTAGCACATATTCCCTTCCTTTCATCTTGAAGCTAGTGGTTTGTGCGCCCATTGTGGATGACACCTCGGTCAAATTGCCATGGCCGTCCAAGAAGGAGGTGGCACACGGTCATCGGAAGGACATCACACTCCGAAGTGTCTTCATAGGCGCCGATCTTGAAAGAGATTTGTACTCTATGCTCGACTTGTATGTGATAGAGGCAAAGGTGTCCCGTCTTTCGATGAGATGATGGATATCGCTTTGGTGGAAGTCGACTTTGACGATCCGACTACGAACGTGCAATGACATCGCGCCTTAGCAATCGCTAAACCAACTCCGAGAGGTTATTGACCACGCCGGAGCACGATCAAACTGACCACGAGGGTCTGTTTCCTGCGAGCAAACGAAGAACAAGCAAGAAACTGAGAATGCAATCTGGATATTGCGAATATAAGATGAAAGCTTTATTGATCAAGGTGGGGTTCTGTGATGCCTTTGTCTGGTCGTTGAACACAAACGAAGTACGCGAAGTTGCAGCTATGGCAAACTTTTAATCTAAACAAAACCCAAAGTCTAAACGACACCCTAAGGGCTGTATATATGGAGGAAGAGGGGGGAATTTCGTGGCCCTTGGGGAAGGGGTCCGAAACCAACCCTATCTCTTGTTTCCCCACACATACGGACTCTAAAAATAGCCTATACTCAAGTATTTCGAAATTATATGGGCCTGTGATAGAGGCGAGGGTGTCCCGATCTTTCGATGAGATGATAACTATCGATTTGGTGGAGTCGGCTTTGACGATCCGACTACAAACGTGCACGACGTTGCGCCTTAGCAATCGCTAAACCAATCTCCTGAGGTTACTGACGATGCCGGAAGCACGATCAGCCTGACCACGAAGGTCTATTCCTGCAAGCAATCGAAGAACGAGCAAGAATATGATAAAGCAATCTGAATATTGCGAATATATATGAAGTATTGATAATGGTGGGAATCCGTAAGCGGTCTTGGTCTGGTCGTTGGACACAAACGAAGTACACGAAGTTGCAATGGCTAACTTTTAACTAAACAAATTCCAAGGAAAAAGCTACTAGATGGATCTACTTATATAGGAACAAGGGGTGGCGGCCAAGGAGGTGGGAGGACGTCCCAAGGCAGCCTAAAATCAACCCTAGGTCGTACAAGGCTCATGGGCCCAAGTGGAGGTGATGCAACACCTTTGGACTTGTTGTTTGACTCGGATTCTGGTGCAACGTCAGATTGTTTCGACCATAACTCAATGCTCCGGACGAATTTAAAGGTGAATCCAATTGGGTTGGAAAGAGCACGAAATCTAGTTTCCAACAAAAAAAGAATCACCCAATTCAGAGTCCGTATGAAAAAGTTGTTGGCGTTTTGAGTCAGGTATGTCTGTGCAGTCCGAATCTGAATCCAGAACGTGAGAGACTTGGACTCTATCTTCTCTTGGCCCAAAAGTGACGTGAGAGGACTTTTTGAACAGAACCTAAACTTCTCCTTTTGCCTTATCTTCATATGTGGATTGTACAAATGTCCCATCCACCTGCAATTAGACAAAACACAAAAGTGTGTGAAGTATTTTTGTTCTGGATAACATAAATAGATTATTGAATAGTTTGCACTAGAAATCACCTGACAAATATGCATGTATGCAATATTTTTGGTCGTATCCAAGGTAGTCATGTCCTCATCATCCTCCCCTTCTTGAAAACAAAGCCGTCCTCGGCGTTGCTTAATCTGAAATGTGGCTAACAAAAGAGACAAGGTGTACATGTTGTATATGTATATGTCATCCATTTTTACTTCCCGTGGATTTTGCACATATGACACATGTATACATGAGTAACTTTCATAGTTAATAAAATATAAAGCCAAAATATTATCACAAGAAGTAGAAGGCATGAAAGTATTGCAACTCAGTTTGCACATATAAGTGAAGCTCTTATTCATATGAAAAGATGGACAATATTCATCATTAAACCATCCCAACATTGATGAACCATCACCAAGATTAGAGGTCATATCAAAATGATTAAACATTGGCACAATTATTTTCAAACATATTTGATCCAAATCTGATTTATTCCCTGATTCACTTGATTCTTTTGCATCGATAGTTAATTCAATGGGCTCACTCAAAATTGGTTGATCACATGGCAAAGTCAAATCATCAACATAGTCCTCTAAGGTAGCTGGTGTGATCAAAGTAGTGGGTAGCTCACCGCATGGTGCACTTAAATTGACAAGACATTCATCATACTCATGTGGAAGTGGAAGATTAGTACCTTTGCCATTACCTCTTATGATCAACTCAGATGAGGTAGGCACTCTCGGTGATGATGTGTCACATGGTGGAGGTGATGTAGTCCTCACAACAACGGATGTGGTCGTCATAGTATGCTTAGTAGTTGAAAGGACAACCATATCAACTCTTGGAATGTGCATCTCGCGCTTGTTCTCCTTGTGCGCAACACGTCGTTTTATTTCCTGTTCAGCTTTGCAAGCAAGATGAAACAAATGGTCCATAGGATAACACTCTTCATGTATTAGTATCTCCTGAATGTCACGATTTAATCCTCCCCAAAATCTATCCATAAAATCTTCTTCACTTTCTTCTAAAGAGGAATGCAGCAAGGTAGTTTGTAAAGTATCATAATATTTCGTTACGGTGTCACTACCTTGTTTTAAATGTTGCAACTTTGTAATCATGTCGCGAGTATAATAAGCGGGAACGAATGTATGTCGCATGGCAAGTTTCAAATCATCCCAAGTAGTAGGTATATCATTAGGGTGTAACCGACAATATTCACTCCACCAAACTACAGCATAACCAGTGAAAGAACCAACCGCAACCTTAACTTTTTTACGCACATCAAAATTATTGGAAGCAAATATATTATTTAGGTCAAACTCCCATTCAATATATAAAGCGGGTCTAAAACGGCCATTAAATGGTGGTATAGAAACATTAACCTGATCATGTGCATTTGGATGTTTGTGCACCTCTCGTGACGGTTGTGGTATTTGCATAGGTGATGGCACATCTCCCACGATCGACAAACCCCATGAATTGACTCTAGATCCTGTCATGATTAGTAGAAACAAGAAACAAAATTCAAGAATAATGTTCCTATGAACTACTAGGATGTGGTGGTAAAGCGCTCACAGTAAAGCAAATATCAATATCTTACAAGTTCTTACCAAGCAGCAGGTGGTGACAGGCAACCAGCGGTGTCAAATAACTCCAAAGATTGAGTAAAGCGATTGCCAGGGGAACGTACGTATACACGGTGTAGAAATATGTGGAGCTGGGTTGGCTATATATGGTAGCAAAATATTAGCAATAATCAATTCAGAGATGCAATGTTGAATAAACGCTCAACGACGGTACTGTGCTGGTCCTAGGCTAGACCGGACTAGAGACGCGAGCCTACAACACTAATGAGGTCACGGCGTAGCACAACTAGCATCAATGAAGGATAATAAGTAGCTCTGGACAGCAAGATATAAGTGAAGATCACAACGGCAGTAAAGATAATGATGAAAAACAACTGCCAAGCAGGATATACAACAACTCTCTCCAACTTTCCTCTTGAAAAGTTTGTGCCAATTTTCTGATAATTTTTTTCAAAGAATGCTACTAACTCAAGCTTTCCAATGCAAAAAGAATCACTCAATTCCGAGTTGATATGAGGAGTGAAAGAATTCTGAAACTGGCTTGAAAAACTGGAATAAGCTGTGTCCGCGAACTTCGGAGGGCAAAAAGACCTATTTAGAAGACGATTTTGAGGTGTCAAATATTGAACTAGTCTCTGCAACTATTTAGATGCGGCTCGTCGCTAGCTTTCATTTGAGTACTCGCGGAGTCAAAACGGACTTCGTATGAGGAAGGTATGCCTGTTTTACTAAACAGTGCACAAAACAGATTCCAATCCGAATTCAACTACGAGATTGAGTCTAGATAGATCCGAATTTTGTTTTTTTTTCTTCTCTCTTTTTTTTCTCACACTTTTTTTCTTCTCTTTTTTTTCTGACTTCTTTTTCTTTTTTTTCTCTGTCTTTTTTTTCTCTCCCTCTTTCCAAGACAAACTAGATAAGATGCAGATTGGATCAAGCGAAGATGTGAACGACCTCAACTATGATTGTGACAATGAACTATGGGTAGCACATGGTGGAATTTGATGGATGGTGTGGTGGACAGCAGAAGGGATAACGATGCAGCGGCGACGTGACTAATGTGAACAGAACTCGAAACTCTAAACGAACTAGACCCTAAGACCAGCAACTCGACACGACGATGCAACCGATAATTCAATAATGCAAACAATGAATAGAAAATTGCAAAGTCTCAGACTGGTTTGGACAAAAGGATGAATAGATCTAACTTTTTTGTGGCTTTTTCTTGGACAATAGGTAAGAAAATAAATCTAATCTAGGGGAAACTGGAAATTCTCACCGAGCAACCTGAAAACTGATACCACTTGATAGAGGCGAGGGTGTCCCGATCTTTCGATGAGATGATAACTATCGATTTGGTGGAGTCGACTTTGACGATCCGACTACAAACGTGCACGACGTTGCGCCTTAGCAATCGCTAAACCAATCTCCTGAGGTTACTGACGATGCCGGAAGCACGATCAGCCTGACCACGAAGGTCTATTCCTGCAAGCAATCGAAGAACGAGCAAGAATATGATAAAGCAATCTGAATATTGCGAATATATATGAAGTATTGATAATGGTGGGAATCCGTAAGCGGTCTTGGTCTGGTCGTTGGACACAAACGAAGTACACGAAGTTGCAATGGCTAACTTTTAACTAAACAAATTCCAAGGAAAAAGCTACTAGATGGATCTACTTATATAGGAACAAGGGGTGGCGGCCAAGGAGGTGGGAGGACGTCCCAAGGCAGCCTAAAACCAACCCTAGGTCGTACAAGGCTCATGGGCCCAAGTGGAGGTGATGCAACACCTTTGGACTTGTTGTTTGACTCGGATTCTGGTGCAACGTCAGATTGTTTCGACCATAACTCAATGCTCCGGACGAATTTAAAGGTGAATCCAATTGGGTTGGAAAGAGCACGAAATCTAGTTTCCAACAAAAAAAGAATCACCCAATTCGGAGTCCGTATGAAAAAGTTGTTGGCGTTTTGAGTCAGGTATGTCTGTGCAGTCCGAATCTGAATCCAGAACGTGAAAGACTTGGACTCTATCTTCTCTTGGCCCAAAAGTGACGTGAGAGGACTTTTTGAACAGAACCTAAACTTCTCCTTTTTCCTTATCTTCATATGTGGATTGTACAAATGTCCCATACACCTGCAATTAGACAAAACACAAAAGTGTGTGAAGTATTTTTGTTCTGGATAACATAAATAGATTATTGAATAGTTTGCACTAGAAATCACCTGACAAATATGCATGTATGCAATATTTTTGGTCGTATCCAAGGTAGTCATGTCCTCATCAGCCTGGCCCAATAATAAGGTGACGCAGCACCTAGAATAGCCTCTGGACGAAAGTTATGAAGTAGCATCTTGTATATTTCGTCCAAGGCTTCATGCACGCATTATGGTGGCTTCAACGTCCTAAAATCATCACTTGTAACTCCGTTCTTGTCCCCCATGCGCATGCCATCATCTCCATGCTTGTTCTTGCTCCAATGTTCATCCTTCTCAAAGCTAGGCCCTTCATTTGTAAGCAAAACAAACGTATCCAATTTAGGCAGCATCATATTCTCATGAACATTAGAATCATTACCAAGAAACGAAAGTACGTGGTAATTTAATTGGCGTGCGCGAGCTCTAGTAATTGGTCCAGTATGTATAGCAGCAGGGGCTGTGGGTGTAACAATGGTATTGATGTCCTCATCATCCTCCCCTTCTTGAAATGAAGTCGTCCTCGACGGAAGCTCATCTCCCTCACCCAAATAAGGCTTCAAATCTGCAATGTTAAAAGTGGGACTAACCCCAAAATCTACAGGCAGCTCAAGTTTATATGCATTATCATTTATTTTCTCTAACACCTTAAAAGGACCATCAGCACGTGGCATTAGCTTTGATTTGCGCAAATCAGGAAATCTATCCTTACGCAAATGTAGACAATGTTCTATTGACTACTTCAGTTTGTCCATCAGTTTGGGGGTGACAAGTAGTACTAAAAAGCAGTTTAGTCCCCATCTTAGCCCATAAACATCTCCAAAAGTGGCTAAGAAATTTAGTATCACGATCTGAAACAATAGTATTTGGCACGCCATGCAAACGAATAATTTCACGGAAGAACAAATCAGCAACATTAACATCATCATCGCTTTTATGACATGGTATAAAGTGTGCCATTTTTGAGAATCTATCCACGACAACAAATATGCTATCCCTCCCCTTCTTTGTTCGAGGTAAACCTAAAACAAAGTCCATAGATATATCCTCCCATTTAACACTAGGTACAGGCAAAGGCATATATAAACCATGAGGATTGAGTCGTGACTTAGCTTTTTGACATGTAGTGCAGCGAGCAACAAAACGCTCAGCATCCCGTCTCATCTTTGGCCAAAAGAAATGTGTAGCAAGTACGTCCTCCGTCTTCTTCACGCCAAAGTGTCCCATTAATCCTCCTCCATGCGCCTCTTGCAACAACAAAAGACGAAGAGAGCTAGCTGGAATGCATAGCTTGTTAGCACGGAACACAAATCCATCATTAACGACAAACTTGTTCCAGGTTCTTCCTTCTTTACAATTCTGCAAAACATCTTTAAAATCAGCATCATGCACATATTGATCTTTGATGGTCTCCAAACCAAATATTTTGAAGTCAAGTTGTGAAAGCATAGTATAGCGACGAGACAATGCATCAGCAATAACATTTTCTTTACCCTTCTTGTGCTTAATGACATAAGGGAAATTTTCAATGAATTCAACCCATTTAGCATGTCTACGATTCAGTTTAGCTTGACTTTTAATATGTTTCAAAGATTCTTGATCAGAATGTATAACAAATTCTTTGGGCCATAAATAATGTTGCCATGTTTCTAAAGTCCGAACAAGAGCATATAGTTCTTTATCATAAGTAGAATAATTCAGACTAGGCCCACTCAATTTTTCAGAAAAGTATGCAACAGGTTTGCCATCTTGTAATAACACACCTCCTAATCCAATTCCACTAGCATCACATTCAAGCTCAAAAGTCTTATTAAAATCAGGAAGTTGGAGTAAAGGAGCATGTGTCAACCTATCTTTCAATACCGTGAAGGCTTCTTCCTGTGCGGTACCCCAAACAAAAGGCACATCCTTCTTTGTAAGCTCGTTGAGAGGTGCAGCAATGGTGCTAAAATCTCTCACAAAACGCCTATAGAAACCAGCGAGTCCAAGAAAACTCCGCACTTGTGTGACCGTTTTGGGCTGCGGCCAATCTCAATAGCTTCAATCTTGGCTTTATCAACTTCAATTCCCTGTGGAGTAACAACATAGCCAAGAAAAGATACTCGGTCGGTGCAAAAGGTGCACTTCCCAAGGTTACCAAACAAACGTGCATCACGTAGAGCAATAAAAACATCACGTAAATGTTCCAAATGTTCTTCCAAAGATTTGCTATAAATCAGTATATCATCAAAATAGACTACCACAAATCGTCCAATGAAAGCACGTAAAACTTCGTTCATTAGTCTCATGAAAGTACTAGGTGCATTAGTTAACCCAAAAGGCATGACTAACCACTCATATAAACCAAACTTAGCTTTAAATGCAGTTTTCCATTCATCTCCCAATTTCATACGAATTTGATGGTATCCACTACGCAAATCAAGTTTGGAGAATATTGTAGAGCCACTCAATTCATCAAGCATATCATCTAGCCTAGGAATAGGATGATGATAACAAATAGTAATATTATTAATGCCTCTACAATCAACACACATACGCGACGTACCATCCTTTTTAGGCACTAGTATAATAGGAACAGCACAAGGACTAAGAGATTCGCGTATATAACCTTTGTCGAGCAGCTCCTGTACTTGACGCATAATCTCCTTCGTCTCCTCTGGATTGGTACGGTATGGTGCACGGTTGGGTAGCGATGCACCGGGAATTAAATCAATTTGATGCTCAATCCCTCGAATAGGTGGTAATCCCGGTGGCACGTCTTGTGGGAAGACGTCAGCGAACTCCTGCAAAATGTTAGTGACAGCGGGGGCAAAGAGGAAGGCACGTCCTCGAATGCAAATAATGCCTCTTTGCACACAAAAGCATAGCAAACAGATTTGTTGAAATCTAGCTCATCAATATCAGATTTTGTGGCAAGTAAACATGCACTTTTCAATTTAATTTCAGAAACAACACTAGATGGTTTATTATTAGGTTTCATTTGTTGCTCAAATTCTTTTGCCACAATCTGATTTTCACTCTTATTTTTCTCCTGTTTTGCTTTATTAGCTCTATTAATGTCATCTTTCAAAATGGAATCAGGAGTCATAGGAAGCAAAGTAATATTTTTATCCTTATGAACAAGAGTATACTGATTGTTTCTACCATGATGTACAGAATTTTTATCAAATTGCCATGGTCTACCAAGTAATAAGGAACATGCTTGCATGGGTACCACATCACAATCAACATAATCAGCATATGTAGAGATACTAAAATGCACACGAACAGTACGTGTTACCTTAACCTTGCCGCTGTTGTTGAACCATTGGATGTAGTAAGGATGTGGATGTGGTCTTGTGGTGAGAGATAGTTTCTCCACCATCTCCATGCTAGCCAAGTTGTTACAGCTCCCTCCATCTATGATGACGCGAACAGAATGTTCCTTCACAACTCCCTTTGTATGGAACAAATTATGCCTCTGATTTTGCTCTGCTTGTGTGACCTGCACACTCAAAACACGTTGAGCAACTAAACATTCATACCTGTCAGCGTCTTCAGGAGCCATGTATTGCGTCTCATTTTCAGAATCATCTCCACCATGTTCTTCACGTGTAATAAGAGCCAAAGTCTCCTCATCATAGTCACTAGCGGACTCATACCCACCATCCTCAGTAGCAATCATCACACGCTGAGATTTGCATTCTCTCGCATAATGTCCTCTTCCCTTACAACGACGACAAATAATATCACTTGTGTGCCCTGTTGACGCCATGGAAGAAGAAGAGCTCTGCGCAGGCCCGGCAGGTGTGCTCATGGCAGAGAGTGGTGGTTGTGCCTGCTTTCTTGTATCACGGCTGGAGGTGGCACCTGATAGAGGTGATGGTGAAGTGGAAGTAGAGGATGCACGTGGTGTCCATGATGAAGGTCGACCTGCAGAAAAGTTAGTTCGCGCCAATGCTCAGCTTTACAAGCAAGATGGAATAAACGAGTGATATTATTATAATCCTTATACTCTAGAATGGTCTGAATCTCTTTATTTAATCCACCCATAAAACGTGCAAGCATGGCTTCATTCTCCTCAACAATGGTGTATGTGGCGCTGGGAAGGCTTATAATATGGTAGCAAAAATGGTCAGCAATAATCAATTCAGAGATGCAAAGTTGAATAAACGCTCAACGACGGTACTGTGTTGGTCCTACGCTAGACTGTGCTAGAGACGCGAGCCAAGAACACTAGCAAAATCACGGTGCTGCACGTAAACAAGGGAAAAGCACACTCTGGAATTTTTTTTTGCTCTTTTTTTCGCGCTCCTTTTTTTTATTGCGAAAAATCACTATACTGGCGAGTGTCTCAAAACTCTTCCCAAGTCAAACTGACAGGATAGGCACAAAATTTTTTTGACTATTTTTTTCGGAAATCAGGGCAGCGAGGACGAAAAAGTGTGACAAAAAATCACTATGATGGCGAGTGTCTCAAAACACTCCCCGGGACCTAAAAATAGGATAGGGAAATAATATTTTTGATCGCCGAAATTTTGGCCTAAAAACTGCCCGGGGGTCTCCAGACTCTTTTTTTCCGAGACCTACTCAGGCAAGGAAACACGAAACGGAAAATAGATGGACCTCTAAAACAAACCGAATATGAAAAGAACTCGGATTTGTGGATATATGGTGGTAGGATATGGCAGCGGTGGTGGTATATGGTAGCGGTGGTGGTATATGGATACGGATCGGTGGTGGTATATGGATACGGATTGGTGGTGGTATATGGATACGGATTCAAAGCGGTGGCGGATAAGCAATGGTGGTAGATGGCAAGGCGATGATGATGGTGCGGCGGCGGCGTGACAACTTATGACCAGAACTCGAAACTCTAAAAGACTAGACTCTAAGACCAGCAACTTGACACGACGATACAACCGCAAATTCAACAAAGCAAAAACCCTAAAAAGATTATGCAAAGGCTCAGATTGGTTCGGATACGATGAACTAACCCTAATTTTTTTTGTGGCTTTTTCGTGGACTGTAGGTATGAAGAACAGACTCGATCGAAACTACGAAAAACTGTAAAATCTCACCGAGCAACCTGAAAATCTGATACCACTTGTTAGAGGCAAAGGTGTCCCGTCTTTCGATGATGATAGAGGCAAAGGTGTCCCGTCTTTCGATGAGATGATGGATATCGCTTTGGTGGAAGTCGACTTTGACGATCCGACTACGAACGTGCGAGGACGTCGCGCCTTAGCAATCGCTAAACCAACTCCGAGAGGTTATCGACCACGCCGGAGCACGATCAACCTGACCACGAGGGTCTGTTTCCTGCGAGCAAACGAAGAACAAGCAAGAAACTGAGATTGCAATCTGGATATTGCGAATATAAGATGAAAGCTTTATTGATCAAGGTGGAGTTCTGTGACGCCTTTGTCTGGTCGCTGAACACAAACGAAGTACGCGAAGTTGCAGCTATGGCGAACTTTTAATCTAAACAAAACCCAAAGTCTAAACGACGCCCTAAGGGCTATATATATGGAGGAAGAGGGGGGAATTTCGTGGCCCTTGAGGAAGGAGTCCGAAACCAACCCTATCTCTTGTTTCCCCACACATACGGACTCTAAAAACAGCCTATACTTATGTATTTCGAAATTACATGGGCCTGGCCCAATAATAAGGTGACGCAGCACCTAGAATAGCCTCTGGACGAAAATTATGAAGTAGCATCTTGTATATTTCGTCCAAGGCTTCATGCACGCATTATGGTGGCTTCAACGTCTTGAAATCATCACTTGTAACTCCGTTCTTGTTCCCCATGCGCATGCCATCATCTCCATGCTTGTTCTTGCTCCAATGTTCATCCTTCTCAAAGCTAGGCCCTTCATTTGTAAGCAAAACAAATGTATCCAATTTAGGCAGCATCATATTCTCATGAACATTAGAATCATTACCAAGAAACGAAAGTACCTGGTAATTTAATTGGCGTGCGCGAGCTCTAGTAATTGGTCCAGTATGTATAGCAGCAGGGACTGTGGGTGTAACAATGGTATTGATGTCCTCATCAGATGAGATGATGGATATCGCTTTGGTGGAAGTCGACTTTGACGATCCGACTACGAACGTGCGATGACGTCGCGCCTTAGCAATCGCTAAACCAACTCTGAGAGGTTATCGACCACGCCGGAGCACGATCAACCTGACCACGAGGGTCTGTTTCCTGCGAGCAAACGAAGAACAAGCAAGAAACTGAGATTGCAATCTGGATATTGCGAATATAAGATGAAAGCTTTATTGATCAAGGTGGGGTTCTGTGACGCCTTTGTCTGGTCGTTGAACACAAACGAAGTACGCGAAGTTGCAGCTATGGAGAACTTTTAATCTAAACAAAACCCAAAGTCTAAACGACGCCCTAAGGGCTGTATATATGGAGGAAGAGGGGGAATTTCGTGGCCCTTGGGGAAGGGGTCTGAAACCAACCCTATCTCTTGTTTCCCCACACATACGGACTCTAAAAATAGCCTATACTCAAGTATTTCGAAATTACATGGGCCTGGCCCAATAATAAGGTGACGCAGCACCTAGAATAGCCTCTGGACGAAAGCTATGAAGTAGCATCTTGTATATTTCGTCCAAGGCTTCATGCACGCATTATGGTGGCTTCAATGTCCTGAAATCATCACTTGTAACTCCGTTCTTGTCCCCCATGCGCATGCCATCATCTCCATGCTTGTTCTTGCTCCAATGTTCATCCTTCTCAAAGCTAGGCCCTTCATTTGTAAGCAAAACAAACGTATCCAATTTTAGGCAGCATCATATTCTCATGAACATTAGAATCATTACCAAGAAACAAAAGTACCTGGTAATTTAATTGGCGTGCGCGAGCTCTAGTGATTGGTCCAGTATGTATAGCAGCAGGGGCTGTGGGTGTAACAATGGTATTGATGTCCTCATCAGTATGGTGCCGGTGTTGCTTAGCCATTGAACCTTGTATGGGTGCGGGTGCTTCATCTTGACCAATTGGAGTTTGGAGCATAGTTCTTCACTCGCTAACTTATGGCAACTCCCTCCATCGATGATGACCTTGACGGACCTTCCATTGATGCCGACTTTGTGTGGAAGATATGGCATCTTTGGTCTTCGTCTTGTTGATGTTGAAGAGTCAAGACCTTGGAGACAACAAGAGCGGGGCTTGAATCTTCGTCACAAAAGACTTGATCATCTTCATCTTCGTTGTTCACTTGTCGGTGCATGGCCACTTGCTCAAGGGCTTCCATTTCTCCTTCACTCATGGAGTCGTAGGTTCCGTCGTCGTTGAGGATCATGGTGCGCTTGTTTGTGCACTCAAAGGACTTGTGGCCTCGGCCTCCGCATGTGAAGCATTTGAAGGAACTTGTCTTGATGGTCTCATCGGTTGGGGTAGATGATGATGAAGCTTTCTTGAAGTTGCTTGTAGTCGGAGGACGACTTGAGCTTGTCGAAGCTTTCTTGTAACTTGACTTGTCGCCGTTGCTTGTAGATGGCTTGGTTGAGGTAGAAGGTGTTGGAGTCGTTGAAGCTTGATTGTTGGGGAAACCATATGACTTGGATGAGAACTTGGCATATTTGAGATCATCTTGCACTTGGTGTTCCGCTTTGGTAGCTTGATGCACTAGCTCGATGAGGTTCGAGTATGGTTGGAAGTCGGCGATCTTCTTGATAGGATGATTGAGTCCATTCAAGAAACGTGCCATAGTTTGCTCATCATCTTCCGTGACATTGGCTCGTATCATGGCAATCTCCATTTCCTTGTAGTACTCTTCAACGCTCTTGGTTCCTTGCTTGAGGAGTTGGAGTTTCTTGAAGAGGTCGCGGTTGTAGTAGTTTGGCACGAATCGTGCTCTCATGACATCCTTCATTTGCGCCCAAGTGGTGATTGGCGGTTCACCTTTGGCCCCTCGGCGCTCAAGGACTTGTTCCCACCAAATGAGGACGTAGTCTTGGAATTCAAGGGATGCCCTCGCGATCTTCTTCTCTTCTTCGTAGTTGTGCAAGCGGAAGATTTTGTCGACCTTCAATGCCCATGATATGTACTCTTCGGGGTCATTGCTTCCGGTGAACTTGGGCATGATGAACTTTAGCTTGCCATAGCGTTGCTCTTTATTGTGTTGGGGTCGGGGATGATGACGCCCATGTCGTTGAGGATTGACAATGTCATGTTGCTCTTGACGAGGAGGATTGTCGACCTCATGTTGCTCTTGTCTAGGAGGGGGTCCATTGTCTTCATGCTCTCGATGGACTTGATGTTCTTGCCTCGTTTGAGGAGGCGCTTGGCGATCTTGACGAGGAACTTGTGGAACTTGACAATGCACACGTGCTTGGAAAATCCTCTCTTGAGCTTCGTCGCGAAGTGCTTGTTGATGTAGACGAGCTTGTCGGCCTCGGTTGGCTACGGCTCGACTTGAATCTCGAAGGGCACGTTGCGCCTCAAGTGCTTGAGCTTCACGTAGTTGTTGTTCTTGGCGTTGTGCCTCGGCGTCTTGTGCATCTTGATGTTGTCGTGCTCGCTCCTCTTGTTCTTGTTGTCGTTGTCGTTGCCTTTCTTGTGCTTGCGCGAATGTGGCATGGGCTTGACGTTGATGATGCTCTTGAGAATCGGTGTCGTGTAGAGGATTGCGGTTTGCTTGACGGTCTTGATGCGCGGCACGACGAAGAGTGTTCGATGTCGGTGTACTTGAACCGGAGATAGTGTCGTCAGAGTGTCGACTTGAGCGGCTCTGTCTTGAGGAGGACGAAGTTGTAGAAGAGCGGTTGACCATCATGGTTCGGATATCTTCTTTGAGGGAACTCATAGATGTGTTGAAGTAGTCTCTTGTACGTTGCTTGGATTGTCGTAGGTCGGTGGCGAGATTGTCGATGCGGTCGCCCAAAGCAAGTTGTTCTTGATGCAAAGCTCGATGTGCGCCAAATAGTTGAGTCTTGGTGACATACGAGGACATGTCGTCGTCTTGCTCCAAGAAGAGTGGGTTGGTACAAGTACTTGGCCTATCCATCATTCCAAACAAAGATATGTGAGTGGGAGAAAGAGAAGAACCAATACCAAATGTACCTTCACCGATGTTGAAGATGGATGAAAGATCACTCCAATGTGTAACAAGGAAATAGCACAATTGGTACCAATTCTTGTCGGTTTCTCACACCTACACAAGTAAAAGCTTATGGTGGAGCTTGGTTAGGATGGTGGCACAAAATTTGATGCAATTGTAAGTGAGACTCAATAGTGTTGGAAAAGATTCACAAATTTGCAAATGCAACAAGTAGACCAATAGCAAGATATGGTACACGGAAACACACACGCAAAATAGATAATGTGGGGTTGTGCAACCAAGGGTGAGCCAAAATGTGGAATCCACCAAGATGCTCGTGTTGCACAACACTAGAGAGACGCTAGCACGATTGCACAAAAGGCGGATACGAACTTGTGCACAACCTATTAAGCAAAAATGCAACGAGTTCTATCCAAGTATGCTATATGTATGATGTTCCGATGATAATCCAAGATGATCGAGTATGACAATCTTAATGTTGTATGATGCTATGGTTCTTGCTTATAAGCTCTTTGCTTATCTTTCCTCTTTTGCTTAAAAGCTTGTTTGGCTCTTTGTTGTTTGAGCTCTTTTCTCATTCAATGCTTCACGAACCAAGATGGCAATTGAGTATATGCGATGGCCACTTTGTGACACAAGAGATGATACCAAGATATGCACCACGATGATATGGTATGTATGCTATGGGAAGTATTTTTTCTAGAATATACACTAGCGTGTGTATCATGCATTAAAGAAGGAGAGAGGGGGGAAAGAGCCCCATCCACCAAAGTCAACATGTTTACATGCTGTTACACTCGGGCAAACAGCCCTAACACTACCGAGCCCCGCCCAATCAGCCCTGCTCTAACTATTCGCGGCATCCCACCTAGACATCACGTACAGGAAGGAGGCCATGTCGTGCTTGAACATGCCGGCTCGCGACCAAACGCTGCCCTCCGCCTCAATGTGCGCGATCACCACTGCCGTCGAAGGAGAGGCGCCCTCAAACACAATCTTGTTTCTATGTTTCCACAATTCCCAGAGGCATAGCGAGAGCACAGTGATGACATCCCTCCGGTGGGTCCTTGGAGGCGAGCACGCCGTGAACCATTCGACAATCGAGTCCTCCTGGTTGGGTGCCCAATCCGGCCTGCCGAGCGCCGTAAGCATAGCAACCCACACCGCGCGGGCGAAGACGCAAGATAGCATGATGTGATTGATTGTCTCTTCACCCTGATCACAAAAGGGGCAAGCTGCCTGATGAGGTAACCCTCGCCGCGCCAACCTATCAGACGTCCAACATCGATTCCGGGCCACCAACCAGTTAAAAAATGGCATTGGAGAGGGGCCTTGGATTTCCAAGCCATAGTGGCATAAGGCGCCCTTTCTCGTCCCCAAAATCTTGCCGCGTACGCCGACCTGGTCGAGTACTGGCCCGAGTCCTCCCAAGCCCATCTGACAGAGTCGCGCACGCCGAGCGTGAGCTGAACCACTGCCGTCGCCGACCACAGAGCCAAGTATTCCCGAAGAGTAGCCTCATCCATATACGGCCCGACGCAAGTAACCCAGCTACCATCCTCGAGCGCCTGAGCAACCGTCATAGCCTTCTTAATCCTCTGAGGGACGCGCTTCCACAGCCCCGGCGCGATCTCTTGGGCCCTGAAACCACCGATCCACCTATCCTGCCAGAATACTGCCCGCTGGCCATCGCCGATCGTAGTGTGCGTAGCAGCCTGAAACAGCTTCATGGCTTCCTCGGAAACCCTAATATGCATCCCTCTCCATGGTCGTTGCTCATCAAGCTTCTGCAGCCATGGCCACCTCGCTTGTAGGACAACATTCAACCATTGAAGATCTGGGACACCCAGCCCACCAGCCCACTTCGGAGCACAAACAGATTTCCAAGCTATCTTACATTGGCCACCATTAGCTTCCGTTGCTCCCGCCCACAGAAAGCCACGACAGATCTTGTTAATCGCCCTGATAGTCTTCAGCGGTATCTGTAGAGCAAGCATGGCATGCAGCGGGATGGCACACAGAGCCGCCTTCACTAGTACCAGCCTGCTACTCCGCAGTAGCGACGCTCCCCTCCATGAAGGCAGCTTTCTCGCTACCTGGGCTACCAGATCATCAAGCTGCGTCGCCGTCAGCTTCCTTAAGCTTAGCGGCAAGCCCAGGTAACGGCATGGGAAGGCCCCCACCGGACAGCCAAGCATTCTAGCAATACGGTCCACTTGCTCCTCAGTGCACCTGATGGGTATAGCGCATGTCTTCGCTCTGTTCACCCGCAGCCCCGAGGCACCCACAAACGAGCCCAGAATGGCATTGCAGAGATCAAGTCCTGGGCCTCCGGTTTCAGGAAAAGCATCACGTCATCCGCAAAGATCGACACCCTCTTGTTTGGAGCCCCCACCAAAGGCGAGAGCACGCCCTGACTATCCGCCATGGCAAGCAACCGCTGGAGTGGTTCCATCATTAAGATGAACATCATCGGGGATAATGGGTCACCCTGCCTAAACCCCTTCTTATTCCGGATTGGGGGCACGCCATTGACGAGGATCCGGGTTGAAGCAGTGTAAAGTAAGCCAGTGATCCATGAAACCCACCGCGAGCCAAAGCAGAGGGCGCGCAGTACTTCCAGCGCAAAGGGCCACAACACCGAATCAAAAGCTTTCAATATATCCAGTTTGATCCTCACAGCCGGCTGCTTGAGGGAGTGCAACTTCCTGGCCATACCCTGCACCATCATAAAGTTATCGTGGATGGCCCTTCCTCTGACGAAAGCACTCTGGTGCAATCCAAAAGTTTCAGGAGATCATTCGTAACTCTCAAAGACAGAACTTTGTCAAAGATCTTCACTGCCCCATGGACTAAGCTAACCGGTCGAAAATCCTTCAGCTCTTCCGCCCCATCTACCTTAGGAAGCAGTGTGACAAGGGCTTTGTTGATCGCATGCAATCCTCTCATGTCACCCCAATAGAACCGCTCCATTACTCGCATAAGGTCTGCTTTGATTATACCCCAGCAACATGCGTAAAAACGCGTGGTGAAACTGTCCGGCCCCGGGGCCTTATCCATCGGCATCGATTTGATTGCGGTGAGGATCTCCTCCTCCGAGAATGGTGCTTCCAAATGCTCAAGATGGAGGCGGGGAAGCTGGAGGGCGTCCCAATTGAGGCTAAACTCCCTGTCTGGTGCAACACCCAAAATCTGCCTGTAGTAACTGTCCACCGCGCCCGCAATCTTCTCCTGGCCCGTCAACAGATCGCCATCCACCTGCAGCCCCATGATCAGATTCTTCTCTCCGATGGTTGGCATGCTGGAAGAAGAACCCTGAGGTGGCGTCCCCCTCGCGAAGCCACAACATCCTCGAGCGTTGGCGTGCAATAGATCTCTCCAGAGAGCATAGACCGAGCAACTTACGCTTAAGCACCCGCCGAAGACCAATTTCTGCTGGCGAGAGATCCCTTCCTTCCATAGCCACGTCGAGCTGCTTGATGATCCCGAGCACGAGAGAAATCTGATTCTTGACATTCCCTATCCACCGATCGCTCCAGCTTTGCAGTTTCCTCGCCGTTGCTCGCAGCTTCCTATCCAAAACCACGAAGGGGTTGCCTTCGGAAGACACAGACTCCCAGGCGTCAGCCACGACATCACAGAAACCCTCGGCCTTCGTCCAGAAGGACTCAAAACGGAATCGCTTCCCCACGTGAAAATCCGCATGCAGGTCAAGCAGCAGAGGGCAATGGTCGGAAACAGATGTCCCCAGAGCAGACAGAAGGCAAGTAGGGTACAACGCCTCCCAGTCCAGGGTGACGAAGACGTGATCAATCCTCTCCAACGTTGCCTGGCCGCGCTCGTTCAACCAAGTGTACCGCATTCCGTTCAGATATAACTCTTTTAGTTCTAGCAGGTTAAGCTTGGAGCGAAAGCGAGACATCATCCACCTATCGATGGCGCTGTTACTCTTATCCTCAGGGTTGGCAATTAAATGAAAGTCGCCAACCAGTGCCCATGGCCCCGCATGCAACTCTCTGATGTCAAGCAGTTCCTGGAGGAACTCCACCTTGTCTGCGTCCGACTGCGGTCCATACACACCAGTGATCCACCACTGCCCTGCCGCGCCGACCGGCTTGACAAGCGCCGTCACCGTGTTATTAGTGTAATGCGGATTGGAGAGCTGCACCACCACTGGGTCCCAAGCCAACAGAACACCACCCTGCGTCCCAATCGCGGGCAAGAAATAAAACTTCTCAAATTTACTCCCCAAGCATTGGGATACAATATCAACTGTGATGTGCTCAAGCTTAGTCTCTTGGAGACACACCACACTAGGACTAGCCGCCAACACTACTTGATACATCGCATGCCTCCACGCCGGTGCGTTTAAGCCATGCACATTCCACACCATCGTCTTGATAGGTTGAGTCGCCATGGAGCAAGCCCACCGCTAGCAGCCCGACCTAGTGCTCAGAGAGCCCCGGCCACCTCCTGTGGCACATCCACCAACGGCAACGCCGAAGCCTCCCAGCCAAACAGAGCTAGCAAAGCCCTAATGTGCTCGTCCGAGAGCGGCGACTTGAAAAGTTGCACGTACATCTGCAACGCCTCGTCCCCAATCGTGTCCCCCTCATGAGCCAAGCAAAGCTTGCGGATAATGATCTGCTGCTGTTTGGTGGCCGAAGATGGCCGCCTAGACTTAGCGATCCTGACGCTCCTCCTTGGCGAGCCTGCTGCCTGATATTTCCTCCTAGGGCGACGCGTGTGCTAGGTGCCCCATCCACCATCTGCGGCGCCGACAACAGTGGATTCACAACACATTGGATGCCATTGCAAAATGCCACCGCATTCGCAAAGGGATTGGCGCACAGAGTGTGGTTGTTGCTACGGACGTGCCCACCCTCAAGGTCTGCATGGATTCCCGACAGCTGCATGGGGGAGCCAGCCGCATGCGAATCAACCTCGGGATGGGGGAAAGAGGTCTGGCCCCCCACATCTCCCTCGTCAGACAGGCTGATTTGCAGCCAACCAGTGCTGCCTGCCTGATCCTGCCGCGCATCTCCAAAGGCCCGGCCCGGACCCACAGGCGTGGCCGGCCAAGACAGGTCGCTGTCATCCTCGTGAGCCCCATCGCTCAGGTCCAAAGCACCAGCCAGGGCCCGCTGATCGTCCAATCCTATAGGGGGAAAGATCTCCATCTCCCCAATGAGGACCGAGCCCAACTCCTGTTCCTCTTGCACACCATCATCAGCACAGTCCACCATGCTCACCCGCCCATCCAGCGGCTGCCACCTATTAAGGCGGACCGACGCGGGTGACCGGTCCAACCCCTGACCTGCCGGTGCCAGCAAAGTGTCCCGAGCCGAGCCACAAGACGACACCCGCGCCATGAATGCCTCCTGCGGCCGGACGCCGCTTTCCGCGGGCAGGGGGGCACCCCCTGCTGCACCACCGCCACGCGTCGCACCACCAGAGGCTCCGCAGGCCTTTCCATAACGGGCCTCTCCACAGAGCGGCCCCCACCATGCACCGAATCAGCCCGCGCCAGGGCCCCTGACGTAGGCGACGACGCACCCAGCTCCGCGGTTTGAATCCGCACCTGCCTCGCCGGAGGCGCCGAAGCCGTCAAGGAGCCCGTCGAGCCCGCCGGCGAGTCGCCAGAGCGACGACGGGCACCTCCCGAGCCCCGGAGGGGTCCACCGGACCCGTCAAGGCCACCGCCCTCCTCCTGAGGAGGCGACGGCGGCGAGGGAGGCGGCGGCGGCCCAGCATCCACCGGCACACCGGCTTCCACCAGAGGCACTCCCAGAATGGAGATCGAGACTGGGTAGCTGAGCACCTGCGACATGTGCGGGGCTGGCATACCGGCAGGCACCTCGCCCGCCCAGACCGTGCGGCGGGGCTCCTCCACGAACAGCATCCTGCGACTCGGAATCCGCCGGAGATCATCCGTGCGCAGCCAGACTCGGAAATCCGACATATCGTACCGCCTGGCCGTCTGCTCATCCACCCCGGCGACGAAGCCAGCGCCCTTGACAATGACGCTCGCCGCCCGCTGACTCCCCGCATGGCCAGGAACACCCCGAAGCGAGAGAGGCACAAGCTGTGGCAGGCTCACCGCGGTAGCCTGCGCCTGGCGGAGCCAAGGGCGCAGAGACAGCTCAAAGGTCGACGACAAGCCCGCCCGGCCAGCCCGCACCATCCGCTCCTTGAGCTCCACATCCCGGCAGAGAACCAGGAAATCATGCGGGTGAAAAGGCCGAATGGACATGTCCTCAGGCCCCACCTCGAACTCCGCATGCAACGCCGCCGCCGCCGCCGAGGCCAAGTCCACCGGCGGGCGCGCGCCAGTGACCATGACCAGCACCGCACGCGCCAGCTCCAGCTCGGCGCACCAAAGATTCGGCGCGGCCTCCAAGAAACATGCCTTGCTGAGCCCATCGGAAAGCAGCGACAGTGCCGCCTCAGCCTGCTGAACCACCGGCGCCGAGAAGGAAGGCCTGACCCCGCTACCGGCCGACGACGGCGCGCACACCACATGGCTCCACAGACGAACAGCACCCGGGGCCGGAGGGCCCGGCGGAGGTGGCGGCAGCCCGCGAGGGCCAGGCAGGGGGGAGGGGCCGGGAGCTCCGGCTCAAAGACCCTACGACGGACGGCGGGAGGGGGACGAAGCTGATCCATCGGTGAGGGGTTGCAGGGGCGCGTGCACCCACGCGACGAATGCCCCTCACCACGGCACCGGACGCAGAAGGTCGGGTTAGAGCACTCCGCCGAGATGTGGCCCTCACGGCCGCAGTTGTAGCAGCATCCAAAAAGCTCCGCCGGTAGCCTCGAGTTCAGCGGCAGGCAAGAAGCGGGGAGGGCGCGCGAACGCCTGGAGACGCGAGCTCGTCGGGGAGTAGGGGCCCGAGTGGGTGGAGCCCTACCCCCACGGCCCCGCTTAACCTGCCAAGGCGCCTCCACCACCGGAGTCGGGCGGGAGGGACCGGCGCCACCCTGAACCAAGGGGCCGAAGGCCGTGCCAACGACGCCCGGGACGACGAGAGATCTGAGCTGCGGGCGCGGCGGAGGGGGGGACGGGGAGGCGGCGCCACCGGCAAGGGCGGTGCAGGAGAGCGCAGAGCAGGGGAGAAGCCTCCGACGAAGACGACCCGGACAGCAAGACCCGCAAGGCCATGGCGCCCGAGAGGGTGGCCGCCAGCTCCGGAGCGGAGGGCGGCGCGACGGGAGGGTGGGCGCCAGGGCCGGAGTGGCCGCCGGCGAGGGGACGGGAGGGTGGGCGCCGGGGCCGGAGTGGCCGCCGACGAGGCTAGGGGAGGAGGCTAGGAGAGCAGCTCACCGAGAGGCTAGGAGAGGCCCCTATGGGAAGTATGATCACTAATGTGCACAAGTCACGTTGCCGGCAATACTCAAAGGCTAGTATCGATGGGTAAGCTATGCAAAAAGTAAGGCTATGGGGTTATCAATGCAAATGCAAGAGTGTATGATGATATCACGATACCAAGATGATATCAAGGTGAAGTTGATACCAAAGTAATGTAGCCGTTCGTAGTAGTCCTTGGCGAAGATGAGCGGTGGTGATGTTGATGTCGAACCGTACCTAGATAGCCGAAACACAAAAGGACACGGAAACCACAACTCAAATTCTCAAAGCAAAACGGGTCAAAATTGTCGAAGTTGGTAGCGGGAAAGGCTATGGTGGTTCTATGCGGAAGTGGTGGTGGTATGCGGAAGTGTATGTGGGCTCCGGGCAAAATTGGACAAAAGTTAGGCGGTAAACGGAGTGGAGGATGGAAGTGATGCTGTCAGGGGACGGATGTCCGGGCGGGACGCCGAATGTCCGCGCTATCGGGCCGGATGTCCGGGCTCTGGATTCGTGGACGAACTTGAAGAACACCGCGTGGAGAGGTCAAATCCGGGGCAAAATTCAGAAGATTTTCTGGATGGAAATTGGGGAAAAGATGGGGAAAAGCTAGATCTACCTGCAACACACGAAATCCGCGGATCAAATCCAACAAAACTTCATTACACCAACAAATCACAAAAAAAATTGGGGCTATTTTTGGTGGGGATTTTCGGATTAGAACGGGAAACAACAAAATCAAGCTAGCAAACGACGAGGGGAGGCTCCAAAATCGTGATCAACGTGGCTCATGATACCAAGATGATGTAGGGTGGAACCCTATACGGCCGATCTTTCACGAAAGGAGCGGATCCCAACTAAGAACATGAAGAACACGAGGGGAAACACGAGAGAATCACTCAAACCAACAGATTCGGTTACACATGTGCTAGATCCTCGAAACACAAGGGGAGATACACGATCCAAAGTCAACAAGGGACGATACAAGAGGTAACCGGTTATTCTCCGTGAGGAGGTCTTGATGGGGGCCACCCATGAGGGGGTCTTGAATCGAAGGTGGATCTTCTCCGTAGAGGGGGCGCAGTCTCTCTCGTGGAGTGGATCCATATGGATGAGCAAAGCTCTATCTCTAAATGAGCTAATCCTTTGCTAACCCTAGAAAGAGGAAGGGAATGGAGTATATATAGTCTAGGGGGCGAAAGGGTACATGGGCCTCGGCCCTTTACGTGCGCAGACAGGCGGAGCCAGATGTCCGGGCGACGGTTGGATGTCCGGGCTAGGAGGCCGGATGTCCGGGCTGGAGGGTTTAGCTTCTGTAGGTTCTGGTGCATGGCACCGGATGTCCGGGCGTCTGGCCGGATTTTCGGGCTTGGGCCGGATGTCCGGGGCCTGTAGATGTTGGGCGGCTGGGAGGCTACTGTGGATGACGCTCCTGGGGCCAGATGTCCGGGGTACTGGCCGGATGTCCGGGGCCTGGGAGGTGTTCTGGACCGTTTCCGTTGGTTCTCTTTATCCATGGACTTGGCGGCTTGTCCGTCTTCACGAGCATCTTCGGGAGAGTCCTCTTGACACCTGATCATGCATAGCATATCGGACTTAGGTAGTAGCCATGTCTCGAGTGGATCATATGTGATATCACTAAGGAAGGAGGTCACCTCGTTCTCATGAGCTCTAGCTCATGCTTGTGTCATGGGTCCTCTTGGCTCTTGATGGGACGGTGGTAGGTCCATGGGGATGACTATAGGATGCTCCGCATCAGACATGCTCGATATCACCAATTACCATAAACTTAGTGTTCCTATGTGTATTCATCAGCTTGGTCGAGGCGATTTCACAATTTTCACTTGGGCTCATTAGAGACCTTATGCGAGGCAGTCGCAGGTGACGTGTCATATCCAGATCCAGTAAATAGCCATTGTGCATGCATGGCTTCTTGATGTTGTACGCGTTCCATCTGTGCATCTGCACTTGTTGGGAAGCCACACCTACCAAACGTGTGGATGATCTATGACTTCTCTGTCATACCAAACTTGCAGACGTGATGGCTGAGACTACCACATGCCATGGTTAATCTATGAAGCAACATGAACCATTTTATCTTGGAAAAAGGCAGAGATGAAGTTTTTCTTCAGGTGAAGGTGAATACTTGTAACGTTCAGACTTCCATTTGCTACTCAGTTGAATGTGTATGTTGGTCTCGAGAATACGCTGGCTCCGTTACTTTGTCAGGCATCCTTAGTATGCTAGATTCTCTAGGCATCTCACGCATATGCTGCTGTCGTGTATACCCTCGGCTCCGTGCTTATGCAACTCTGGCAGTATTATATATATAGGAAAAATGCACGTGCGATAGGAGATACGCTGTCAAAATAAATAGATGCAGAGTTTGAAAAGAAATTCAATCTACCATAATATATAGTACTACTAATTATATTACCACATATGGACATAATTTCAAGTAACCTAGCTACTTGCATCCTTACGGATCAACTTATTTTTGTGCTTTGCTGATATACAACTCTATAAAACTCATTTTACATGACATTATAAATTTCAAATCTCTGTCCTCCCAAATTACTTTTACTTTCCGCAAGGTGCCGTCCAACACAAACTAAAAACATTGTATTACTGAAGTAAATTCAAGGTAAATAATGTAAATAGAAATACCAAGAAATTAAGTGCACCTTTCATGAGTGGACTGGTAGTAGGTTCTTACCGAATAAAAACTGCACCCCATATGGATCAAAGATATTTTATATGTGACATGCAACCTAAGAAAAAAATGTCCCTAGGTTCATATGGGTAAGAAAAATAATTTTGGATCTTGTACAACATCATTATATTTGTGTGTAAATAAAAAATAAACCGAGGCCATCATGCTTACCTCGTAGATGGTTGCAATGGATTCTTTGTCCTGTTCCATTGTGGCAACAGATTACACACATCTTGTTTATAGTGCAGAACTATAATAAACTGGTTTGTTTGCATGACTGATGAAAGCATCAGGAAGGACATCTTTTTGCAGCAACACGGTAATGTTCTACGACCACTGCACATCCTCGGCAATCAAAATTATCCGTAAGAGTCGCCATCGACTCTGGCAGGTCGGCCTAAGCGATGGACCTGCTACCTTTCCCTTTGGCGACATAAAATCGTTTCTTGGCTTTCATGAGGGCCATGGGAGCGAAGAAGAGAGTATGTTACGCTGAGAAGCTAAAATTACATGCAATCAGTGGGCGACATCTCGCTTGAGGATTTGTTGGCAGCTGTGGAAGCAAAAAAGAAGTAGGATGAGGAGTTAGCCTTACCGTCTCTGGTGATCTGAATCAACCCCTTTTTCTTATCTGCCTACGGTTAGGCAATTCTGCATATTTATCTGGGTCGTGCAATATCTTGAACCTGCAGGTCCGAGGCCACCGCCGTTTATCTGACGGAGTTAGCGAAGGTCTATGTGTTGCATCTACATAGCTGTCGGGATGGTTCCGGTGACGGCGATGGCAAGCCTATGACGGATCGATTGGGCGCCTTGGCATTTATCCGGGACACACGGTAGCGGTGGCAGTGATTTAAACCTGGAGCATCATCAGAAATCTTCTCGGCAGGAGGGAGCCGCTAAGAGGAGCGGCTAGGGTTTCAGCGTGAAGTTTTTCTTTTTCTTTTTGAATGGGTGATTTCAGCGTGGATTTATTAGGTAGAGCTTAGGCTAGCGATTTTGGAGTCCGTATCCTTCTTAGTTTTGTTTCTTTCAGAACGTATCCTTCTCAGCTTGGAAATCAACCAACCTTTATGTATGTTATGTGTCTGTGTCCTACGCTTTTTCCTTTTTTTTTTACCGAAAATCAATGAAGTGTGTTGTACAGGTATGTATTAATCTCCCTCGCTGGCAAATCCTGGTTTTCAAGTGACAAATCTCCACCGCTCGTTTTCTATCATTTTAAGTATATAATAGATATCGGGCCCGATGAGCATCATCACCGTCCACTCCGACAAGAAGGACGTAGTTATCTGTGACGACAAGCTCTACTGGGAGGCAGTGGCAGCATTTGCCGACAAGGCAGCTGCTCCTGCTGAGAAAGCTCCCGGGGGAGGAAAGAAGAAGAAGAAACTACAAAAAAACATTTCCGTGATGATACGTGTTTTTCACAGTAGGTCATGTTTTCTGTCATGCATGTACATCCATGACAATTTTCTGACAGAATCAAGATAGTCATACATGTGGTGTCGTAGAAGTGTTCCATGACGATAAATGGCGCGTCATGGGAGTGCTTTCTTCAAGGGTAACCGACACGTGGCATCCACCGTAACGGGTCTCCATTAAGCTATCGGTCCGATTTTGGATCTGATAACCTGTTAACAGCCATGACCAACTGCGATTTTCCACGTGTAAAATTCTCATTGGCCGAAGGAACCACGTGCCAGCTCAGCTTTGGGACAAATGTCAACCATCTAATAGACAGGAGGCGCCTATGATTCGAATACACGTGGCATGGCCCAACAATGGCCCATTTAGGTTAAAACGGCCGGCCCATTTGACTTGGACAAAAGTTAACGAGTCGGCACATCCAAAGCATGTTAACGGCCTGTGCATGTGTAGCCCATTTATGGCCAGTTTACTCACGACCCGTTATGGCCTTTTCGAATTTGGCCCATTAGCGTCATGTGGGCAGCCCAATATAATTCGAGCCCGTTGTCACTTTTGGCCCATGTATGGCCCATGACGTCTTTCCGCCCATATGAGGCCTTTTGTTTCTTTGGGCCCTTTAATGGCTCGTGGTCACTCTGGCCCATAATAAACAATAAATTTCTTTATACCCATTAACGGCCCATGATTTAGTTGGGCCATTTCCAGCCCGTGTTATCTTTTGGCCTTCTAAGGTCGCTAATGGGCCAAATTCGGCCTCTGGTTTCAGTCGGCCCCGTCTGTGGCCCATTAACCCTTTGGGCCTTATTCATCCTGTCATGTATGACAATCCATTAACGACCCATTACGCCTGTCGATAGAATTAAGCCTATGCTACCTTACGGCCTATTAATGACCCATTATGGCCTGAGCCCATAAAAGACGATTCCGATTCTGACTAGTTTGCGGCCCAAATCGCATTCAGACAGTGGTCCACGATCAGTATGGCAAATGGATCCTGCGGCCCGTAAGAGGCCCATTGATCTTATGGCCCGTGAGAGGCCGGTGGATCCCATGGCTCATAAGAGGCCCATGGATCCTACGGCCCATAGGAGGCCAATGGATCCTAAGGCCTGTAGGAGGCCCAAGGATCCTAAGGCCCGTAGGAGGGCCATGAATCCTACGGTCCCTAGGAGGACCATGGATCCTAAGGCTCGGGCGAGGTCCATGGTTACAATGGCCCATATGTGGACCATTGTTATTGCGGCCACTAGGAAACCAAGGAAAAAGAACTGTAGTACTATAAGCAAACAAATAAACAAGACTAGGAAAATAAACAAGCAAGCAACTAACGCTAGAATATTACGGTGATTACACAGATTACATCCACTGGGCATCAAAGTTCGCACCAGTGCAAATATAGGGAACAAAGCTACATGTTACATACACTGATGGTCAAAGTTGGCGACTAGTGCAAATAAACGCCGCAACAAAACAAGTCCAGAACTTAAACCACCTCAGAAGAGGTGAAGAAACAATATCCTGGGTACCCACCATGCTGGCAAGAAGCTTAGCAAGCTTATTAGCTTTCTCTTGTTTGGCACGGAAATCCTCCAGCGCTTACTGTTGCACCAGAAAGTATGCATTTTAATGCTGCAGGGACTTCCTCAGTCCTTCAGCTTCTTGTCGCAGCACATCTGATCGATGTATTTCAACTTGTATTTGAGACTAAAGAAGCCGAACTGATTCAGGAAGTGAGTTTGAATCGCGTGTGCCAGCAGTGGTGGCAGTAACTCGAACAGTACATCAAGACATGACTTTCGGTTGTCTCACTGTCTTCAAGATAGTTTTGATCAGCTTTTTTGGAGACAAACTGGGATGTCTCACTATATTGGACCTTATCTGCATTACTTCTTTTACCATTACATAATGGGGTACTCATCTCCAATATTTTGTCGGCATTCCAAAAGAGAAACAAGCAGACACTTCAACGGTTTAGCATGTTGTGTATGAAACTCATTTTGGTAAACCAGTTCAGTAGTAAAGTTGAAAGGATAAAGACATGAAAAGACATATATTCGATGTACTATGGTCATTGTATGGTCTATATCTTTCTAGTTTATGTTGCCAAATCAAGATAGAGACACAGTTCAAATCATATATGTTTAAGACAAAGCAGCATAGACAGAATATAAGTGTGGGAAACTACACAGTACAAACAACACTTGTAATGTGCATGACATGAGAACATAACTGTTTATACAATTGAAACTAAAATCAACAAAGAGCAAGTTACCACAGCAAATCAGTTAAAGAAACAGGTTTAAAACATACCTGTTGCGCCATGGAGTTTCAGTTGCATCCTTCGAAATTAGATGGTATGAGTAAATAAAGTGATGCAAGAGCAAAGGAGTATGAACCATAGCTATGGAACCTGACCTGAGAACAATTCTTCTTCTACTTTAAGCGTTGACTTGGGGTTTGCAGTGGTGGTCTAATGATGCAGCACAGCAACGGTAGGTGTTTCCCTCAGTGATGAGACCAAGGTTATCGAACCAGTTGGAAAACCACGTAACACCACATAAACAGCTCCTGCACAAAAAGAACAAATACTTGCAACCCACGTAAGAGAGGGGTTGTCAATCCCTCACGGGTAAAAAGATAGATAAAATTGTAGTAGATTGGATAAATAGCTCTCGCGGGAACGCGAGATAAAATAAATAACAATAAATTGCGGCAATGTATTTTTGTATTTTTGGTTTGATAGATCTGAAAATAAAAGCAAATAAAAATTGATCACAAAGGCAAATATAATAAAAAAGAGACCCGGGGCCGTAATTTCACTAGTGGCTTCTCTCGAGAAAAATAGCAAACGTTGGGTATAAGAATTACTGTTCGGCAATGGATAGAACTTCAAATAATCATGGCGATATGCAGCCAATGATCATTATATAGGCATCACATCCAAGATTAGTAGACCGACTCCTGCCTGCATCTACTACTATTACTCCACACATCGACCGCTATCCAGCATGCATCTAGTGTATTAAGTTCATGGAAAAACGGAGTAATGCAATAAGAACGATGACATGATGTAGACAAGATCTATTTATGTAGAAATAGACCCCATCTTGTTATCCTTAATAGCAACAATACATACGTGTCGGTTCCCCTACTGTCACTGGGATCAAGCACCGTAAGATCGAACCCATCACAAAGCACCTCTTCCCATTGCAAGATAAATAGATCAAGTTGGCCAAACAAAACCCAAATATCAGAGAAAAATACGATGCTATAAGCAATCATGCATATAAGAGATCAAAGAAGACTCAAATAACTTTCATGGATAAAAACATAGATCTGATCATAAACTCAAAGTTCATCGGATCCCAACAAACACACCGCAAAAAGAGTTACATCATATGGATCTCCAAGAGACCATTGTATTGAAAATCAAAAGAGAGATAGGAAGCCATCTAGCTACTAACTACGGACCCCTAGGTCTACAATGAACTACTCACGCATCATCAGAGAGGCACCAATGAGGATGATGAACCCCTCCGTGATGGTGTTTAGATTGGACCTGGTGGTTCTTGAACTTGCGGCGGCTGTAATTGATTTTCGTCGACTCCCCTAGGGTTTCTGTAATATTGGGGTATTTATAGAGCAAAGAGGCGGTGCGGGAGGCCACCAAGGTGGGCACAACCCACCTGGGCGTGCCTGGGGGCCCAGGCGCGCCTTGGTGGGTTGTGCCCCCCTCGGGGCACCCCCAGGTGCTTCTCCGGCCCATTGGGTGTCTTCTGGTCCATAAAAATTCCACAAAAATTTTTGTTGCATTTGGACTCCGTTTGATATTGATTTCCTGCGATGTAAAAAACAAGCAGAAAACAACAACTGGCATTGGGCACTATGTCAATAGGTTAGTACCAAAAATGATATAAAATGATTGTAAAACATCCAAGAATAATAATATAACAACATGGAACAATCAAAAATTATAGATACGTTGGAGACGTATCATGGTCCTCATGCTTTGAGCACTGCAGTTGCCTTACTAACTGCTCGTCTTTGGGTGCTCTGTGGTGGAGACGGTGTTGTGTCAATTGGAACTGGGTTACTACCTGCTGGGGTTGGGTTAGAACGGGTGTAGCTGGTTCTCTGTCCAACTGGGTAGGGGTATAATCTACGAGAGTCTGGGTTATGTGTGGTGGGGCCGGTTGTTGGGCAAGTACAACCGTGGTTCTATCTGGATCGACAGGTAGCACTATATTTTCTAAAGACCGTGTTTTTACTCCCTTAGATACTGCCATTACCCCCTCCAATGCAATTGGCGATAAACAAGAAAAGTAATTGAATGTACCGACATTGTATGATAGACAGGTGCAATGGATAGTGGGGAATAAAAGAGGGCATGAAATAATTCTCATTTATGTTGTCTAACCAAACATGATAGCATGACAAAATTTCGCATAGATGATGGGTAACTAAACGGGATAGCATGACACAATTTCACATATATGATGGCTAACTAAACATGATAGAATGGCATAATTCAAAATATGATGACTATGTAAATAGGATGACATGATATAACTATATGATGTATTTATTAAATAGGTTGGCATGCATTCACATACATGCTGTCTATGGAAACATGATGGTATGATATAATTCATAGAAAAATGACATAATTCAAAGTATGATGATTATGTAAACAGGATGAGTTGATATAACTATATGATGTCTTTATTAAATGGGTTGGCATGCCATAATTTAGATACATGCTATCTATGTAAACATGATGGTATGATATATTTCAAATATATGATTTGTATACTAAGCGAGTAAGCATATGGCAATCGCATATATGATGTCTAAACTAAGCAGATGGCATTCAATATTGTGTATATGATGTAAAAACTAAGCAATGCAAGACAACATATCCATGATATGAGTAATATAACCCTGCCAAGTTTGAGCATACACCTCAGGGGGAAAATAGGATTGGTCATCTGTCTCTGAATCCTCCTCTGAGGAGCTATCTGTAACCAACAAGATATATGCTTCAATAGGTAGCATTGTCTCCTCTGAAGACCTTGGTTTCAGTCCAAATTTTTCCATCACCGATTCGAATGGCTGATGCATAGGAAGAGTAGTTGAATATAGAAACATTGTCGACAAATGGAATACCTAATAAAAAAGGATGGCATGATATACTTCACATATATGATGCTTGGCTAAACACCATGGTATTCCATAATTCACATATATAATGCCTTGTAACAAGATAGCATCGCATAATTCACATATATAATGTCTTGCAACAACATGACATTGCATAATTCACATATATGGTAATTAGACACTAAACAGGTGGCATTCACATAAAGCGTGTCTGAACTAAGTAAATGACATAGCAATGCAAGACACCATACACACGATATGAGCAACATAACCCTGCCAAGTTAGAGCATACACCTCGAGGGAGAAATAGTACTGGGCATCTGTCTCTGAATCATCTTCTGAGGAGCTATCCGTAACTAGCAAGATATGCGCTTTGTCAGATAGCATTGTCAGCTCTAGAGACCTGGTTTTTACTCCAGATTTTTCCATCACCGTGTAAAAGGGCTGATGTATAGGAAGAGTAGTTGAATGTACTAACATTGTTGACAAATAATACATAATGAAAAAATGATGGCATGATATAAGTCACATATAAGTTGACTTTATAAGTAGGATGGCATTGCAAAATTCACATATATGATGCCTGGCTAAACAAGATGTGGCATTGCATAATTCACATATACGATACAGAAACAAAAAGATGGCATTCACACAAAGCATGTCTAAACTAAGTAGATGACATTTTTTATTTATAAAGTAAGCAATGCAAGGCGCCATATGCATGACATGACCAACATCACCATGCCAAGTAAGAGCAAAGACCTCATGGGGTAAATAGGAGTGGTATGCTCCGTCTGAATCCCCCTCTGAACAGTTATCTTCCTCTTGATTATGATCTGGAATGGGGGAAGGGGGGATGCCTTTGCACCCACCATGGGGCGACGTCTGCATGAAATTTTATTGCCATGCAAGGCTCGTCTCTTTTGGTCTACACGTTCAGTACAATTGTGTACAATAGATGACATGCATAGAAATAAAACGTAGTGAGAATATGTAAGGAGTGCATGCAGAAATCAAGAGTGATGGTAGCAACCTGTGGATAGACCCAAAACCAACGATAGCAGGCATATAATAGCTTCAATAAAAAATACAGATAATGGCTCCTTTACTGTTTGTGTCCCACCCAACATGAAACTCATAGTAGACACCCGAGATTAACTATATAGTAGACATATACTATTCGTTGCTGCCCCGATATGTACCCCACAACCATTTAAAACTCAAGTTTGAGCATTAGTTTAGACATGACTCAAAGTCTAACAGGTGAACAGGATGATAAAGTAGTAGGTAATATTAAGCTTGTCGTGGGAGGACACGATCACCTATGGGGAAATCGGCCCCTTGTGGTTCGGCAAGGGGGAAGAGCACGTTGCCCAAAGAGCGGAGGCCATAGAACAACACGATGATGGTGACACTTGTGGTTTTTACCTAGGTTCAGGCCGCTGGGAAGCGTATAACCCTACTACTTTGGTGGATTGGATGGAGGAACACGATGAACACGCAACACTCAAGCCCGCGCGAGGTGGCCTTGGGGAGAGGTGCTACGTGCGTACAAGTGTGCAAGGGTCCGAATCCTTTGCTAGGTTGCCTTGTACCTCCTTTTATAGCTTAAGGGGTAACCAAAGTGGCAAAATAGTCTTTATCTAGTGATTAGATAGCAAACAGTGCTATCATACCTAACTCTGGCAGTTAGGACAAAGTGCATTAAATGCACTACTAGGTGTCGTGTTGAGGGTGAAGCCTGGAAAGCCTGACGTGCTGCTTAATCATCTTCTGCTTACCTGCTTGACACGCCTCTGGACGGGTGTTCACATGAGAGTAATCTGTCTTCTAATGGGCTACCACGTGCTTAGTGGAAGCCACTTAATCACTTGGGGGCTCGACACCGCATTGATAAGTTATTTGCGCCGTGCTGCGCTGGAGCGGTGGTGCCTTGTCGGGAGTCCTTACTTTTGGCTGAGTCGGCAAGGCTATCAGGGAAATCTTGGACTTGTCCCTGGGACGGCCTCGACCCGGCTAGGCTCTCCAGCCAGGCAAGGGAGGCCTTCCCAAGGTGATGCTCTGCTGTCTTGTTTGACTTGGTCTTCTTGATCCGCTCCTTGATCTCACGAAGAGCGGTCCTTCTGGCTTGGTCATGTGTTTGTAATTTGGTGCTGGACATGCGATGCCGGTATGTCTGTGTATAAGTCCAGGCAACAAACGTGAATGTTTGTTGCACCGACAGGAGCCCCTGGGCCTGGCCCTCACGTGCCGCCTGACATCGTTGCGGTAGGCCCTAACAAATATACAGGCGCACGCTTTGGCCAAACCGCAATGGGATTCATGACTTCCTTAATATCTTCCTTTCTTCTTTATTAACCTGTGATTGAATGAGTTTCTGGTTTTCCCGAGGGTCGTGCTGAACGACATGGGGCAACCTGATGCGGAGCATCCCACGGTCATTCCCATGGATGTATCGACATCTCCCACGACACCACTTGGCCCCATGACAAGAGCTCGTGCAAAGGCTATCGAAGATAAGGTGAACTCGCTCCTCTCCGAACTACCACATTCTACACATGAGACTTGGCTACTACCTCAAACGGAAACACTATGTGTGATCAGGTACTTGGAGGAAGGCTCCGGAGCAGCTACATCCAACAGACAAGACGTCGAGGACACCAAGTATGAGGGACAAGCAGAAGAGCTGCCATTGAAGCTACAGCCACCGGACGACCGCTCGGAACCGGACGTCCGGCACCTGAAGCCCCAGCCTACCCAACTCCCAGCCAATGCAAGCTACAGCGAGCGGACGACCGACGACCTGACGACCGGCCACATCTCCCAGCGAGCGGACGTCCGTCCTCCATCGGATGATCGGCCCCATCACACCCGAGCCAAATCAGAGGATGTCCGAAGCGACCGGACGACCGCGACCAGACGACCGGCCATCTCCGGAAATCCAGTGCCTCCTCAACCGAGCCGAATTAGCGGAAGTCAGGCGACTACCGGACGTTCGTACGCCCATGAGCAACCGGACGACTGGTACCCAGCGGACGTCCGGTACTTGTCTGCGCACAGTTTCGGGCCCGAGGCCCATGTACCCCCTTTCACTTCGCCTCCATTTAACGACTCCTCTATACTCTCAAGTAAACAAGGTTTTTCGGCAAGACATCTTGCCGGTTCCTTCCATTGCTGCCGCAAGGCTCAGCCTGGCAGGTTTAGGAGCGTGGAAGAGAACTGGCCCCTTGTCAACCCTTTTTTCCAAATGCTACTTTAACCAGCCTGACTGAAGTAATCTTCGAATGAAAAGATGGGAGCAAAAATGTTTGAGGGCGACAAGGTTTTTCTACGCACAAGTTTTACTCATAGAGGTACACTATGGATATCTGAAGGGAACTTATCTGCTTTGCGTTGTTAAGGGCCGATATGCAAGCTTGTTCTCACTTCTCCTCCTTGGGATTTTATCCACGGCAGGGGGCCTATAGTTAGCACAGGGAAAAAACAGCACCATATGACCCTTCCTAAATGATCATGGCAGAATTATGCTAAAATAAACATGCATGCAAGTTTTAGGCGTCGGCGCTTTGTTTTATTATCTTTGCACAGGGTTTGCGCCTGACTTTGTACAAAGGGTTACATGCACATCGGCAAGTCTTGTACAAAAGGTGGCTGTCGGGAACTGAGCCCGGCAGCTGCGCCTTACGGGTAGAACTTGCGAAGATGCTCAATATTCCATGAGTTTTGCACTTTAATGCCATCTTCGCTCTCTAGACAGACTGCGCCAGGTGTAGTGACTCGTACTACCCGATAATGGCCTTCCCACTTGCATGTCAACTTGTTGGAACCCTTGGCAGATTGGACACGCCTAAGGACAAGGTCACCTTCCTCAAGGCTCCGCGCTTGTATCATGTGGCTATGATAGTGGCGCAAGGCTTGCTGGTTGCATGCAGCACGCACAGCGGCCCGAAGACGATCTTCCTGGAGGAGCACGTAATTGTCATGCCGGAGTTGCTCTTGCTCTACTTCATCATAGGCAAGTACTCGAGGTGACCCGTATATGAGTTCTGTGGGGAGGACTGCTTCTTCCGCATACACTAGGGGGGAGTCTGGTCGATGGCTCGATTCGGTGTCCTACGGAGGGACCAACGAACCACCGGTAGCTCGTCGATCCAGCATCTGCTGCACTTCTTCAACTTATCAAAAGTCCTTGTCTTGAGTCGATGCAGCACTTCAGCATTCATTCTCTCAACTTGTCCATTGCTCCGGTGATGAGCAATAGAAGCGAAAGAGACCTTGCTCCCAAGGTTTTGGGTGTACTGCATGAAGGCGTGGCTCGTGAATTGGGTGCCATTATCGGTGATTACTCTGGCGGGTACTCCAAAGCGGCACACCAATCCTTTCAAGAACTTGAAAGCTGACTGTGCGGTCACCTTCCTCACTGGCTCCACTTCCGGCCACTTTGTAAACTTGTCGATTGCAATGTACAAGAATTCAAAGCCCCGGTAGCATGAGGGAAGGGCCCAAGATGTCAAGCCCCCAGATGGAAAATGGCCAGGAGAAAGGGATCGTCTGGAGGGCTTGAGCTGGTTGATGGATGTTCTTGGAGTGGAACTGGCAGGCTTCACATTTGGTGACTAGCTCAGTTGCACCCTGGAGGGCTGTGGGCCAGTAGAAACCCTGTTGGAAAGATTTTCCAACACGGGCTCTTGATCCAACGTTAGAGCCACACACGCCTCCATCTATATCTGCCAGCAGCTTCTGTCCATCTTCTTGGCAAATGCATTTCAATTTCACACCACTTGGCCTCCTGTACAGAGTGTCATCGACAAACTGATACACAGTGGACCGTCGTGCTACTCTTTCAGCTTCTTCTTGTTCTTTGGGAAGTTCTCCTGTTTGAAGGTAGTGGACTATGTGATGCGCCCAGATTGTAGCCTGAGGCTCGACAACAACGACTAACGATACCTCCTCGTTCGTGGGAGCGCTCACCTTGACCGCAAGAACTTGTGGTTCCGTAGGAGAGTGCTGCTCACCAACTGAAGTAGACTTGTTCCCGGCAGCCTCTCTTGCCGGAGTCCAATTTCCTCCTCTTTTTGGCCATCATTGAAGGGGACACTGATGGTTGAGTTAGGTGGAGGACAAAAGTTCCTAGTTCCACAGGGAGTTTTTGTGCTGTGCACTTTGATAAATGATCGGCAATGTTGTTCTCTGCACGTGGCATGTGCTCTGTTTGTAATCCATCAAAGTGCTCCTCCAAATTGCTCACTAACTCTACATATGCCTCCATCGACGGACTCTAATAATCTGATAGAGGCAAAGGTGTCCCGTCTTTTGATGAGATGGTGGCTATCATTTTGGAGGAAGTCAACTTTGACGATCCGACTACGAACGTGCGAGGACGTCGCGCCTTAGCAATCACTAAACCAACTCCGAGAGGTTATTGACCACGCCGGAGCATGATCAACCTGACCATGAAGGTCTGTTTCCTGCAGGCAAACAAAGAACAAGCAAGAAACTAAGATTGCAATTCTGGATATTGCGAATAGAAGAGGAAAGCTTTATTGATCAAGGTGGGTTCTGTGACGCCTTTGTCTGGTCGTTGAACACAAACGAAGTACGTGAAGTTGCAGCTATGGCGAACTTTAATCTAAACAAAACCCAAAGTCTAAACGACGCCCTAAGGGCTGTATATATGGAGGAAGAGGGGGGAATTTCGTGGCCCATGGAGGAGGGGTCCGAAACCAACCCTAACTCTTGTTTTCCCACACATACGGACTCTAAAAATAGCCTATACTTAAGTATTTCGAAAATACATGGGCCTGGCCCAATAATAAGGTGACGCAGCACCTAGAATAGCCTCTGGACGAAATTTATGAAATCTTGTATATTTCGTCCAAGGCTTCATGCACTCCTTATGGTGGCTTCAAAGTCCTGAAATCATCACTTGTAACTCCGTTCTTGATCCCCTTGCACATGCCATCATCTCCCTGCTTGGTCTTGCTCCAGTGTTCATCCCTCTTATCCATGCCAGGCCCTTCATTTGTAAGCAAAACAAATGTATCCAATTTTGGGAGCATCATATTCTCATGAACATTAGAATCATTACCAAGAAACGAAAGTACCTGGTAATTCAATTGGCGTGCGCGAGCTCTTGTAATTGGTCCAGTATGTATAGCAGCAGGGGCTGTGGGTGTAACAATGGTATTGATGTCCTCATCATAATCCTTGTTGACTTGTCTCACCACGAGCTGCGAGTATCCTCGGATGATCAATTTCTTGATTCTCAACTCCACCGCAATTCTGAGCCCCGCAAGGAGACCCTCATACTTAGCAGTGTTGTTGGTGGCCTCTTCCTGGGGAAAGTGCATCTGAACCACATACTTGAGATGCTCTCCGATGGTTGGAGCGGCTTGGTATTTAAACCAAAGGACACACATTCCTTACAATATTCTGAACCGTATTTGAACACGCATCTAGTAATTGGTTTAGAATATGGTATGGGCCCAAGTGGTCAGCCAGCCCGGACATCCGGCGCCTGTCTGCGCACAGTGAACGGGCCAAGGGCCCATGTATCCCCCCTCTCACTTACCCCTTCGTGGGCTAACACTATATATAGACCCCCTCCTCCTCCTAGTTAGGGTTAGCAAAGGATTAGCTCATATGTGAGATAGAGCTTTGCTCATCCATTACGGATCTACTCCACGAGAGAGACCGCGACCCCTCTTCGGAGAAGATCACCTTGGATTCAAGACCTCCTCACGGAGAAGACCCCCATCAAGACCTCCTCACGGAGAAGAACCGGTTACCTTTGTATCGTCCTTTGTTGGACTTGGATCTTGTATCTTACCTTTGCGTTCATCGATCTAGCGCATGTGTGATCTATTCTTGTTGGTTGAGTGATTTCTCTCGTGTTCCCCTTGTGTTTTCCCTCGTGTTCATCGCGTTCTTCGTAGGGATCCTGATGCGGAGCATCCTACGGTCATCCCCATGGACCTACCATCGTCTCATCAAGACCCAAGAGGACCTATGACACGAGCACGAGCTAGAGCTCTCTAGAACGAGGTGACTTCCTTCCTTAGTGATATCACATATGATCCACTCGAGACATGGCTACTACCTAAGTCCGATATGCTATGCATGATCAGGTGTCAAGAGGACCCTCACGAAGATGCACGTGAAGACGGACAAGCCACCAAGTCCATGGATGAAGAGAACCAACGGAAGAAGGCAAGTCCACCTTCCAGGCCCCGGACATCCGGCCCCTGAAGATGTAAACAACAGCAGTAGCCCAGCCATCGAAGTGCTACAGGGCCCGGACATCCGGCCCCAGCCCCGGACATCCGGCTGCTCCCGAAGCCCCGGAAATCCGGCCCCTCGCCCGGACATCCGGCGCCACGCGACAGAAACTACAGTAGCTGAACCCTCCAGCCCGGACATCCGGCCCCTCGGGAAGGCCCGGACATCCGGCCCGTCGCCTGGACATCCGGCCCCCTCTGTCTACGCACAGTAAAGGGCCGAAGCCAGTGTACCCCTTCGACCCTCTAGACTATATATACTCCTTCTCCCCCATCTTTCTAGGGTTAGCATCGGTTTAGCTCATATGTGAGATAGAGCATTGCTCATCCATACGGATCTCCTCCTCGAGAGAGACTGCGGCCCTTCTTCGGAGACGATCCACGTTGGATTCAAGACCCCCTCTTGGGTGGCCCCCCTCAAGACCTCCTTTCGGAGAAGAACCGGTTACCTATGTATCGTCCCTTGTTGGATTTGGATCGTGTATCTCTTTGTGTTTCGAGGATCTAGCACATGTGTGATTGTTCTTGTTGGTTTGAGTGATTCTCTCATGTCTTCCCCTCGTGTTTCCCCTCGTGTTTCCCCTCGTGTTCTTCGTGTTCTTAGTTGGGATCCGCTCCTTTCGTGAAAGATCGACTATATAGGGTTCCACCCTACATCATCTTGGTATCATGAGCCACGTTGATCACGATTTCGGAGCCCCCTCTCTTTGTTTTCTAGCTTGATTTTGTTGTTTTTCGTCCTAACCCGAAAATTGCCCGACAAAAATAGCCCCAATTTTTTTTGTGATTTCTTGGTGTGATGAAGTTTTGTTGGATTTGATCCGCGGATTTCGTGTGTTGCAGGTAGATCTAGCTTTTCCCCATCTTTTCCCAAATTCCATCCACAAATTCCTCCGAATTTTTGCCCCGGATTTGACCTCTCCACGCGGTGTTCTTCGGATCCCGAGCCCGGACATCCGGCCCGACCAGCCCGGACATCCGGCCCCTGACAGCATCAACTCTATCCTCCACTCCGTTTACCGCCTAACTTTCGTCCAATTTTGTTCCGGAGCCCACATACACTTCCGCATACCACCACCACTTCTGCATAGCACCACCATAGCCTTTCCCGTTACCAACTCCGACAATTTTGACCCGTTTTGTTTTGAGAATTTGAGTTGTGGTTTCCGTATCCTATTGTGTTTCGGCTATCTAGGTACGGTTCGGCAACAACATCACCATCGCTCATCTTCGCCAAGGACTACTACGAACGGCTACATTGGTATCACCTTCACCTTCATATCATCTTGGTATAGCGATATCATCATACTCTCTTGCATTTGCATTGACAAACCCATGGCCTTACTTTTGCGTAGCTTACCCATCGAGACTAGCCTTTGAGTATTGCCGGCAACGTGACTTGTGCACATTAGTGTTCATACTTCACATAGCATACATACCATCATTGAGTTGCATATCTTGGCATCATCTCTTGTGTCACAAAAGTTGTCTTCGCATACACAATTGCTATCTTGGTTCGTGAAGCATTGCATGAGAAAAGAGCTCAAACAACAAAGAGCCAAACAAGCTTTTAAGCAAAAGGGAAAGATAAGAAAAGAGCTTAAGCAAGAACCATAGCATCATACAACATTAAGATTGTCATACTCGATCATCTTGGATCAAAGCATAGAAACATCATACATATAGTATACTTGGGATAGAAGTCGTTGTTGCTTAGTAGGTTGTGCACAAGTTCGTATCCGCCTATTGTGCAATCGTGCTAGCGTCTCTCTAGTGTTGCGCAACAAGAGCATCTTGGTGGATTCCACATTTGTCTCACCCTTGGTTGCCCAACCCCACTTATCTATTTGCGTGTGTGTTTCCGTGTACCATATCTTGCTATTGGTCTACTGGTTGCATTTGCAAATTTGTGAATCTTTTCCAACATTATTGAGTCTCACTTACAATTGCATCAAATTTTGTGCCACCATCCTAACCAAGCTCCACCATAAGCTTTTACTTGTGTAGGTGTGAGAACCTACAAGAAACGGTACCAATTGTGCTATTCCCTTGATACACATTGGAGTGATCTTTGATCCATTTTCAACATCGGTCAAGGTACATTTGGTATTGGTTCTTCTCTTTCTCCCACTCACATATCTTTGTTTGAAATGATGGATAGGCCAAGTACTTCTACCAATCCACTCTTCTTGGAGAAAGACGACGACATGTCATCCTACGTCACCAAGACTCAACTATTTGGTGCACACCGAGCTTTGCATCAAGAACAACTTGCTTTGGGTGATCGCATCGACAACCTCGCCACCAATCTACGACAATCTGAGCAACGTACAAGAGACTACTTCGACACATCCATGAGTTCCCTCAAAGAAGATATCCGAACCATGATGGTCCGCTCTTCTACAACTTCGTCCTCGTCAAGACGGAGCCGCTCAAGTCGACACTACGACGACACCATCTCCGGTTCAAGTACACCGACATCGAACACTCTTCTTCGTGCCGCGCGTCAAGACCGTCAAGCTAACCGCAATCCTCTACACGACACCGACTCTCAAGAGCATCGACATCATCACAACCAAGCTGCTTACGCACAAGCACAAGAACGGCAACACCAACGACAACAAGAACAAGAGGAGCGAGCGCGACAACATCAAGATGCACAAGACGCCGAGGCGCAACGTCAAGAACGACAAGTACGTGAAGCTCAAGCACTTGAGGCGCAACGTGCTCTTCAAGACTCAAGTCGTGCCATAGCCAATCGAGGCCGACAAGCTCGACAACATCAAGAAGCACCTCGCGACGAAGCTCAAGAAAGGATTTATGAAGCACGTGTGCATCGTCAAGCCCCTCGACATGATCGACAAGTTCCTCGTCAAGATAGACAAGTTTCTCCTCAAGCGAGACAAGAACGTCAAGTCCATCGAGAGCAAGAAGACAATGGACCCCGCCTCGCCAAGAGCAACATGAGATCGACAACCCTCCTCGCCAAGAGCAACATGAGGAAGACAACCCTCCTAGCCAAGCACAACATGAGATTGTCAATCCTCAACGACATGGGCGTCATCATCCCCGACTCCAACACAATGAAGAGCAACGCTATGGCAAGCTAAAGTTCACCATGCCCAAGTTTACCGGAAGCAATGACCCCGAAGAGTACATATCATGGGCATTGAAGGTTGACAAAATCTTCCGCTTGCACAACTACGAAGAAGAGAAGAAGATCGCAATGGCATCCCTCGAATTCCAAGACTACGTCCTCATTTGGTGGGAACAAGTCATTGAGCGCCATGCAGCAAGAGGTGAACCACCCATCACCACTTGGGCACAAATGAAGGATGTCATGAGAGCACGATTCGTGCCAAACTACTACAACCGCGACCTCTTCAAGAAACTCCAACAACTCAACCAAGGAACCAAGAGCGTTGAAGAGTACTACAAGGAAATGGAGATTGCCATGATACGAGCCAATGTCAAAGAAGATGATGAGCAAACTATGGCACGTTTCTTGAATGGACTCAATCACCCTATCAAGAAGATTGCCGACTTCCAACCATACTCGAACCTCATCGAGCTAGTGCATCAAGCTACCAAAGCGGAACGGCAAGTACAAGACGACTTCAAGTATGCCAAGGTCTCATCCAAGTCCTATGGCCTCTCCAACAATCAAGCTTCGACGACTCCCACCACGAGCAATGGCGACAAGTCAAGTTACAAGAAAGCTTCGACAAGCTCAAGTCGTCCTCCTACTACAAGCAACTTCAAGCTAAAAGCTTCATCATCATCTACTCCAACCGATGAGACCATCAAGACAAGTTCCATCAAATGTTTCACATGCGGAGGCCGAGGCCACAAGTCCTTCGATTGCACAAACAAGCGCACCATGATCCTCAACGACGACGGCACCTACGATTCCATGAGTGAAGGAGAAATGGAAGCTCTTGAGCAAGTGGCCATGCACCGACAAGTGAACAATGAAGAAGAAGATGATCACATCTTTTGTGGCGAAGACTCAAGTCCCGCTCTTGTTGTCTCCAAGGTCTTGACTCTTCAACATCAACAAGACGAAGATCAAAGATGCCATATCTTCCACACAAAGGCCGGCATCAATGGACGGTCCGTCAATGTCATCATCGATGGAGGGAGTTGCCATAACTTGGCAAGTGAAGAACTATGCTCCAAACTCCAATTGGTCAAGATGAAGCACCCGTACCCCTACAAGGTTCAATGGCTAAGCGACACCGGCACCATACAAGTCGAGCAGAGAGTAAAAGTCTCTTTCAAGATCGGCGCCTATGAAGACACTTTGGAGTGTGATGTCCTTCCGATGACCGTGTGCCACCTCCTTCTTGGACGGCCATGGCAATACCGAGGTGTCATTCACAATGGGCGTACAAATCACTATAGCTTCAAGATGAAAGGGAAAGAGTTTGTGCTACGTCCTATGTCTCCAAGCCAAGTGCTCGCCGACAAGCAAAACACCCATCGTGGAGAGAATAGTGAGAGAGTGAACCACCAAAAAGAGAGTGAGCGCCACAAGCCCAAATTGAGTGCCTCCACAATGAGCGATAAGAAAAACTTAGTCCTATTTGCCACCAAATGTGAGATGAGAGAAGTGTGTGAACCATCAAGTGTCCTACACTATGTCCTATTGTGCAAGGATGAGGCACCAAAAACTAACAACTCTCACGATCTACCTTTGGTGTTATCTTCTTTATTGCAGGAATTCCAAGATGTTTTCCCCGATGAGCTACCTCCGGGTCTACCTCCACTACGAGGCATTGAGCACCGAATTGATCTCATCCCCGGAGCGCCGCTTCCAAACAAGCGCCCTACCGCGTCAACCCCGAAGAAACCAAAGAAATTCAAAGGCAAGTAAAGCATCTCATAGACCATGGACATGTGCGTGAAAGTTTGAGTCCTTGTGCCGTACCGGTCATTCTTGTGCCAAAACGAGACGGTAGCTTTCGCATGTGTTCCGATTGTAGACCTATCAATGCTATCACCGTTCGTTATAGGTATCCCATTCCACGCCTTGATGATATGCTTGATGAACTTTGCGGTGCCACTATCTTTTCCAAAATTGATCTTAAAAGTGGTTACTATCAAATCCGCATACAAGAGGGTGATGAATGGAAAACCGCTTTCAAAACAAAGTTTGGTCTATATGAGTGGTTAGTCATGCCTATGGGTTTATCGGAACACCCGGTACTTTCATGCGTCTTATGCATTACGTGTTTCGCCCTTACATTGGTGAATTTGTAGTTGTCTACTTTGATGATATCCTTGTGTTTAGCAAATCTCTCAAAGAGCATGTCACGCACCTTCGCACCGTGCTACAAACTCTTCGAAAAGAGCAACTTTATGCTAATATGGAAAAACGCCTATTTGGTGTTGATAAGCTTGTTTTCTTGGGTTTCATAGTATCTTCTAAGGGTGTTCATGTTGATGAATCTAAGATCAATGCTATTAAAACTTGGCCCCAACCAACCAATTTGCAACAAGTGCGTAGTTTTCTTGGTTTAGCCGGTTTCTATCGCAGATTTGTGAAGGATTTTAGCACCATTGCTTCACCTTTGCATGCTTTGAGTAAGAAAAATGCACCATTTGTTTGGGGAACATCTCAAGATATCGCTTTCAATGAGCTTAAGAATTTGCTTACTCATGCTCCCGTGCTTGCATTTCCCAACTTTGACAAACCTTTCGAAATTCATTGCGATGCTAGTGGTAATGGCATAGGAGGTGTGTTAACGCAAGAGAAGCGCCCAATTGCTTATTTTAGTGAGAAACTCTCCGGAGCGCAACTCAATTACCCTATCTATGACAAAGAGCTATATGCTTTGGTGCGAGTTTTGCATGAATGGGAACATTACCTACGCCTTCATGAGTTCATCATCCATACCGACCATGAAACGCTTAAATACCTTAAGGGTCAAACTAAGTTGAACAAGCGTCATGCTAAATGGAGTGAGTTCATTGAGTCGTTTCCTTATGTCATCAAGTATATTAAAGGTAAGGAAAATGTTGTGGCGGATGCGCTTTCCCATGCATGCTTGTTAATCAACTTGAGTTAAATGTCATTGGCTTTGAGCATATAAAAGACTTGTATGAGCATGATCCTACATTTTCTATTCCTTATGCCAAGTGTTTGACGCATACTTCTTGCGATCGATACTACATCAAAGATGGATATCTTATGAGAGCTAACAAACTTTGCATCCCCGAGTCCTCTCTTCGCTTGTTGCTTTTGCAGGAATCTCATGGAGGCGGACTCATGGGACACTTTGGACGCGACAAGACATTTGCTACGCTCTCCAAGAACTACTTTTGGCCCAAGATGTTCCGCGACGTCAATCGCTTCACCAACCGATGCTCTACATGTCGCAAAGCTAAGTCCAAAGCTCAATCTCATGGCCTCTTTATGCCACTTCCAATTCCATATCACCCATGGGAAGACATTAGCATGGACTTTGTGCTTGGTTTGCCTAGAACTCGAAATGGCAAGGATTTCATTTTTGTTGTTGTGGACCGATTCTCCAAAATGGCACATTTCATTCCTTGCAACAAGATAGACGATGCTTCACATGTTGCAAATTTGTTTTGTAGGGAAATCTTGCGCCTTCATGGAGTGCCAAAGACGATTGTCTCGGACCGCGACGTCAAGTTCTTGAGTTACTTTTGGAAGACATTGTGCGCCAAGCTCGGAATCAAGCTTTTGTTCTCTTCGGCATACCATCCACAAACCGACGGCCAAACGGAGGTGACCAACCGCACGCTCTCCACTCTACTACGCGTGAAAGAAGAACATCAAGGAGTGGGAGGAGTGCCTACCCATCGCCGAGTACGCCTACAATCGTGCAAGTGATTCGACTACCGGCAAGTCCCCCTTAGACGTCGTCTATGGCTTCAACCCATTGTCTCCATTGGACATTCTACCTCTACCGCTACAAGAGCGCACAAACATGGACGCGAGTGCCCGAGTCAACTTACTCAAGAAGATGCACGAAGATACAAGAAACACCATCGAGCGCCAAGTACAATGACTCGCGACCAAGCTCAACGTCAACAAGCAACCCATGATGTTCAATGTTGGAGATCTTGTGTGGCTACACCTTCGCAAGGATCGCTTCCCCAAGGAACGCAAGTCCAAGCTACTACCCTGAGCGGATGGACCCTTCAAGGTGCTTGCACGCTACAACAACAACGCATACAAGATCGACATCCCACGCGACAAGTACTCCGTGAGCGACATCTTCAACATCAAAGATCTATCCCCATACCATGGTGATGAGGATTTCGATCCGAGGTCAGATCTTTCCCAAGGGAGAGGAGATGATGCGGAGCATCCTACGGTCATCCCCATGGACCTACCATCGTCTCATCAAGAGCCAAGAGGACCTATGACACGAGCACGAGCTAGAGCTCTCGAGAACGAGTCGACTTCCTTCCTTAGTGATATCACATATGATCCACTCGAGACATGGCTACTACCTAAGTCTGATATGCTATGCATGATCAGGTGTCAAGAGGACCCTCACGAAGATGCACGTGAAGACGGACAAGCCACCAAGTCCATGATTGAAGAGAACCAACGGAAGAAGGCAAGTCCACCTTCCAGGCCCCGGACATCCGGCCAAGGCCCCGGAATCCGGCCCCTGAAGATGTAAACAACAGCAGCAGCCCAGCCATCGAAGTGCTACAGGGCCCGGACATCCGGCCCCTCGCCCGGACATCCGGCGCCACGCGACAGAAACTACAGTAGCTGAACCCTCCAGCCCGGACATCCGGCCGCCAAGCCCGGACATCCGGCCCCTCGGGAAGGCCCGGACATCCGGCCGGTCGCCCGGACATCCGGCCCCCTCTGTCTGCGCACAGTAAAGGGCCGAAGCCCGGGTACGCCTTCGACCCTCTAGACTATATATACTCCTTCTCCCCCATCTTTCTAGGGTTAGCATTGGTTTAGCTCATATGTGAGATAGAGCATTGCTCATCCATATGGATCTCCTCCTCGAGAGAGACTGCGGCCCCTCTTCGGAGACGATCCACGTTGGATTCAAGACCCCCTCTTGGGTGGCCCCCTTGAAGACCTCCTTTCGGAGAAGAACCGGTTACCTATGTATCGTCCCTTGTTGGATTTGGATTGTGTATCTCTTTGTGTTTCGAGGATCTAGCACATGTGTGATTGTTCTTGTTTGTTTGAGTGATTCTCTCGTGTCTTCCCCTCGTGTTTTTCGTGTTCTTAGTTGGGATCCGCTCCTTTCGTGAAAGATCGACTATATAGGGTTCCACCCTACATCAGATCCGCTCCTTTCGTGAAAGATCGGCCATCTAGGGTTCCACCTTACATCATCTCGTCGAGGATAGGCATGTCCTCATGTAGGAGACCTAGCACCAAAGAACAAAACACACTCGGAGTAGAGGTTAAGTCGTTAGAAATCATAGTGGCCTCACATGCCGTGTCAACTACCTCACTCACTAAGTGTTGTGGCTCACTCACTCCCTCAAAGATGCTCTCACTCATATTGTTGGTGGAGTCACTCAAATGGTGCTCAACCTCACATAAGATGTGTGGCATGCTCTCATGTGTGGGGCTAGTGGTGGTCACACTCATCCTCTCATAGGAAATGCTCTGAATGTCACGAATGGTGGAGTCACTCATCTCACTCATGGGTTGGCGGCTCTCCTCACATGGCAATTGGGTCATCTCATGATATGTGGGTGTCGGAGAGATGTTGGTGCAAATGTCTCCATGCTCAATCATGTCGTAGTCGTAGCCGTGGATGAAGGCCGAAGATGGCACATCATCACTCTCCTCCAAGACCAAAGATAAGGTCTCATGTGCAGTCTCGTAGCTTGACTCGAAGTATGAGTCCAATATGGGCGCCATCTTCGTGTTGTTGAAGAGGTTCATGCTCGTCGCCGTAATCGAAGGGGATGGCCCTTGCTCGACCGTCTTGTCGCCGTCTTGTTGTCGGAGGCCCATATGATGTGGCACCTCGTAGCTCGTCTCCATGACCGAAGGGAATTTCCCATGCTCGGCCATCTTCCTTGAGGGGCTTCCAAAAATGGAAGTGTCGCCCTCGCTTGTAGGTGGTCGCCTTGTACTTGATGAAGTCGTTGTAGGCGTACTCGTGGGAAGTAGGCGAAGATGTCGTACGTCCAAAGGCGAAGATGCCTTGAGAACACTTGGCGAAGATGCCAAAGTGGTTGGTGTAGCCGTAGCTCCGTCTTGGTGTTGCTCGTCTCGCGGTCTTCTCTTTTGCTCACGAAGCTTGGACTTGGCGTGAAGTAGGGCTTGTCGTGACTTGTACGTTCGCGCTTGTGGAGCATCTTCATGTTGATGGTGTCGTTGTCGCACTTGACCTCGTAGTAGATGTCGTTCGTCGTCGTTGTGCACATGATGCTTGGAGGTGTCTTGCCCTTCATGACGATGTTGGCGATGGTCGCCATAGAGATGTGGACGTGGACGACTTGCGCTTGCATCTTGTTTGCGCTCCGAAGATGACCGACTTGCTCGCCACCGCCTTGAGGATGATGAAGGGGAAGAAGACTTATAGTCGGCCACCATGTCTCGTAGTTGATCCTTTAGCTCGCCCAACTTGGTGTCGATGTAGTCCCTTTTCCTTGCTTTGGAGTGTCGTATGTCGATGGCGAGGTTGTCGAGGCGCTCTCGCAAGGTAGATTGTGTGCCTTGCATTTGTCGTTGTAGATCGAAGATGGACATTTTGGTGATGTAGTTGTTCACGCCGTCGTTGTTGTCGAAGACCGGAGATGAAATGTCTTGCCTATCCATCACAAGACTCGAGCAAATATGAGTGGGAGAAAGAGAAGAACTATACCAAATGTACCTTGACCGATGTTGAAAATGGATCAATGATCACTCAATGTGTAACAAGGAAATAGCACAATTGGTACCAATTCTTGTCGGTTTCTCACACCTACACGAGTAAGGCTTATGGTGGAGCTCGGTGAGGATAGTGGCACAAAAAATTTGATGCAAAATGTTAGCAAGAGTCAATAATGTTGAGAGAGATTCACAAATTCGCAAGTGAAACAAGTAGACCAATAGCAAAGAATGGCACACGGAAACACACACACGGATAGATAAATGGGGTCGTGCAACCAAGGAATGAGCACAAAATGTGGAATCCACGGAAAACGCTCGTGTTGCACAACTCAAGAGAGACGCTAGCACGATTGCTCAATAGGCGGATACGACACTTGTGCACAACCTATGATATGCAAAATGGATAAACTTTCTATCCCAAGTATGCTATGTATGTATGGTTCCCGGTGTTTCTCACACAATGATCCAAAATGATCAAGTATGATACCATATGATATATTGTAATGCACTATGATACGATGCTATGGCTCTTGCTTACAAGCTCTTTGTTCACTCTTTTTCTTTGCTTAAAAGCTTATTCTCTTTTTTTTATGTATGGCCACTTTGCAAAATGCACAAACCAAGATAGCAATTGTGTATATGCGGGAACAATCTTGTGACACAAGTATGATGATACCAATATGATATGGTATGTATGCAATGGAAGGTGTAGATCACCAATGTGCACAAGTAACGTTGTCGGCAATACTCAAATGGCTAGTCTCGATAGGCAAGTGACGCAAAATGGGCTAGGGGTTAACAATTGCAATTGCAAGGGGAATATACAATGGTGTCGTCGAGGTTATCGTCCGTTGCGATGATGAGAGGCGGTGTTGTCGATGTCAACCCGTTCCTAATTAGCCGAAACACCTTAGGAAACGGAAAAAACCACAACTCAAAATCTCAAGGACAAAAGTCAAATGGTGGTAGCGGGAATGCGGTGGTGGTTGCGGAAGCTCAAAGGGATTGCGGAAATGCAATGATGGGTTTTGGAGTACGCAATGCGGAAGTGGAGGGTAAGGTAAGTCTATGCGAAAGTTATGGTGGTGGTTGATGAAGAAGCAACCGTCCCTAAGTAGCCTAAACACCTTAGGAGACTCAAATCACAACTCAAACAACCATTAATGCTGTAAGGAACTAAATGGGTTAGGTTGCGGAAGTCGGTGGTGGTTATGCGGATGTTGTGGTGGAAGCCCTAGGCAAAGATGCCAAAGTTGACAAAATTTGATGGAGTCAAATGGTGATGTAACCTATCTATATGGATAGAGGATGTCAATAGCTACTCAACGAGCTAAAGAACACGAAAATCGGACTCCGGATGTGAAAGTTATGGTCAAAACGGTGAAACACGGGAAGCTGCAATGTACAGGGGCCGGATGTCCGGGGTGGAGCCCGGATTTCCGGGGGTGTATGTCCAGAACCGTGCAGATTTGGTGCTCCAGGAGCTGGATGTCCGGCTTGGGGCCCGGGTGTCCGGCCTGAGGCCCGGATGTCCGGCCCGACGATTCCAGATCGGGATTTGGACTTCGAAACTCGATTTGGGGCGGAAATGGATGATTTCGGGGGCAAAGTGATAGCTCATTTGATAGAGAGCTTTGCTCCTTGATGAGGACATCAATACCATTGTTACACCCACAGCCCCTGCTGCTATACATACTGGACCAATTACTAGAGCTCGCGCACGCCAATTAAATTACCAGGTACTTTCGTTTCTTGGTAATGATTCTAATGTTCATGAGAATATGATGCTGCCTAAATTGGATACATTTGTTTTGCTTACAAATGAAGGGCCTAGCTTTGAGAAGGATGAACATTGGAGCAAGAACAAGCTTGGAGATGATGGCATGCGCATGGGGGACAGGAACGGAGTTACAAGTGATGATTTCAGGATGTTGAAGCCACCATAATGCGTGCATGAAGCCTTGGACGAAATATACAAGATGCTACTTCATAACTTTCGTCCAGAGGCTATTCTAGGTGCTGCGTCACCTTATTATTGGGCCAAGCCCATGTAATTTCGAAATACTTGAGTATAGGCTATTTTTAGAGTCCGTATGTGCGGGGAAACAAGAGATAAGGTTGGTTTCGGACCCCTTCCCCAAGGGCCACGAAATTCCCCCCTCTTCCTCCATATATACAGCCCTTAGGGTGTCGTTTAGACTTTGGGTTTTGTTTAGATTAAAAGTTCGCCATAGCTGCAACTTCGCGTACTTCGTTTGTGTTCAACGACCAGACAAAGGCGTCACAGAACCCCACCTTGATCAATAAAGCTTTCATCTTATATTCGCAATATCCAGATTGCAATCTCAGTTTCTTGCTTGTTCTTCGTTTGCTCGCAGGAAACAGACCCTCGTGGTTAGGTTGATCATGCTCCGGCGTGGTGAATAACCTCTCGGAGTTGGTTTAGCGATTGCTAAGGCGCGACGTCATCGCACGTTCGTAGTCGGATCGTCAAAGTCGACTTCCACCAAAGCGATATCCATCATCTCATCGAAAGACGGGACACCTTTGCCTCTATCAAGTGGTATCAGATTTCCAGGTTGCTCGGTGAGATTTTACAGTTTTTCGTAGTTTAGATCGAGTCTGTTCTTCATACCTACAGTCCACGAAAAAGCCACAAAAAAATTAGGGTTAGTTCAGTATATCCGAACCAATCTGAGCCTTTGCATAATCTTTTTAGGTTTTTGCTTTGTTCAATTTGCGGTTGCATCGTCGTGTCAAGTTGCTGGTCTTAGAGTCTAGTCTTTTAGAGTTTCGAGTTCTGGTCATAAGTTGTCACGCCGCCGCCACACCATCATCATCGCCTTGCCATCTACCACTATTGCTTATCCGCCACCGCTCTGAATCCGTATCCATATACCACCACCAATCCGTATCCATATACCACCACCGATCCGTATCCATATACCACCACCGCTACCATATACCACCACCGCTGCCATATCCTACCACCATATATCCACCACCAATCCGAGTTCTTTTCATATTCGGTTTGTTTTAGATATCCATCTATTTTCCGTTTCGTGTTTCCTTGCCTGCGTAGGTCTCGAAAAAAAAAGTCGGGAGACCCCCGGGCAGTTTTTAGGCCAAAATTTCGGCAACCAAAAATATTTTTCCCTGCCCTGTTTTTAGGTCCCAGGGAGTGTTTTGAGACACTCGCCATCATAGTGATTTTTTGTCGCACTTTTTCGTCGTCGCTGCCCTGATTTCCGAAAAAAAGTCAAAAAAAATTTGTGCCCATCCTGTCAGTTTGACCTGGGAAGAGTTTTGAGACACTCGCCATTATAGTGATTTTTCGAAAAAAAAGAAAAAGGAGCGCAAAAAAAAGAGAGCGAAAAAAAAGAGCAAAAAAAAATTCCAGAGTGTGCTTTTCCCTTGTTTATGTGCAGCGCCGTGATTTTGTTAGTGTTCTAGGCTCGCGTCTCTAGCACGGTCTAGCCTAGGACCAGCACAGTACCGTCGTTGAGCGTTTCTTCAACTTTGCATCTCTGAATTGATTATTGCAGACCATTTTTGCTACCATATTATAAGCCTTCCCAGCTCCACATACATCTACATCGTGCGTTTGAGTCTCCCTGGTAATCGCTCTATCCAAGCTTTGAGAGTTTTGACTACAACGGTTGCCGATCACCACCTGCTGCTGGGTAAGAACTGGTAAGAATTTGAGATTTGCTTGAAGGTTTTGTGACACACCACCATTTCCTAGTAGTCTGCAGGATCATATTCTTTTGTGTTTCTATTGCTGCTAACCATGGCAGGTTCACAAGCCGATGAGACTGATTGGGAACATGACGAACAAGGACTTGCATGATAAATTTCAGCAAATGATGAGTGGCCAGGTGGGAGATGTGCTAAACAGATTTGAAGAGGCTATGGAGAAGATAGATGCCGTGGAGAAGTCGTTCGAGACAAAGCTGGATAACAAGTTTACTGAATTACTCAAGCGTCTTCCCCAACCACCACCGGCTGCACATGTCGCACCTCTACAACAACAACAACCACATCTCCAACGCCGCCTTCCAAATCAAGTGGGACGGGCACAGCGCGTTCCAATCGAGACTGGTCAAAATTCAGGTGCTGCTGCACCTACTGTTGATGCTTCTTTGGCTCCTGCTCCTGCGGCGGCTGAGGAGGATGACGATTATGCGGGCGATTATGAGGATGAGGTTGATCAAAATCAGAACTACGTGCAGCCACCAGCACCACCACCAGCAGGTCGACCTCAGGTATATATTCGCAACGGTAGGCCGGCACCACCACCTCAGGTACGAGACCATCTCCCTAAACTGAAATTGAATATTCCACCATTTGAGGGTAGATATGTTCCTGATATATATATCTTACTTGGGAGTTAGAAACTGAACAACGATTTACATGTTTACAATATCCTGAGGACAGACGTGTTCCTGCTGCTGTTTGTGCTTTCACTAGCTTCGCATGTGTTTGGTGGTCTGAATATTGTAGATTATATCCTGTTCCAGCTACTTGGGCTGCTTTGAAAACTGCTATGCGTACTCGTTGGGTTCCACCATATTATCAACGTGAATTACTTCAAAAATTGCAGCGCTTAAGACAAGGGAAAAATTCTGTAGAAGAATATTATCAGGAATTACAAACCGGCATGATTAGATGTGGTATTGTTGAGGAGAATGAAGCTATGCTTGCACGTTTTATGGGTGGATTAAATAACGAGATTCAGACCATTCTAGAGTATAAGGATTATAATAATATCACTCGTTTATTCCATCTTGCTTGTAAAGCTGAACGTCAAGTGCAGGATCGACAGCCATTGGCGCGAACTAACTTTTCTGCAGGTCGACCTTCATCATGGACAAGGCGTGCATCTTCTACTTCCACTGCACCAGCACCTCCATCAGGTGCCACCTCCAGCCGTGATACAAGAAAGCAGGCACAACCACCACTCTCTGCCAAGAGCACACCTGCCGGGCCTGCGCAGAGCTCTTCTTCTTCCATGGCATCGACAGGGCACACAAGTGATATTATTTGTCGTCGTTGTAAGGGAAGAGGACATTTTGCGAGAGAATGCAAATCTCAGCGTGTAATGATTGCTATTGAGGATGGTGGGTATGAGTCCGCTAGTGACTATGATGAGGAGACTTTGGCTCTTATTACCCGTGAAGAACATGGTGGAGATGATTCTGAAAATGAGACGCAATACATGGCTCCTGAAGACGCTGACAGGTATGAATGTTTAGTTGCTCAACGTGTTTTGAGTGTGCAGGTCACACAAGCAGAGCAAAATCAGAGGCATAATTTGTTCCATACAAAGGGAGTTGTGAAGGAACGTTCTGTTCGCGTCATCATAGATGGAGGGAGCTGTAACAACTTGGCTAGCATGGAGATGGTGGAGAAGCTATCTCTCACCACAAGACCACATCCACATCCTTACTACATCCAATGGTTCAACAACAGCGGCAAGGTTAAGGTAACACGTACTGTTCGTGTGCATTTTAGTATCTCTACATATGCTGATTATGTTGATTGTGATGTGGTACCTATGCAAGCATGTTCCTTATTACTTGGTAGACCATGGCAATTTGATAAAAATTCTGTACACCATGGTAGAAACAATCACTATACTCTTGTTCATAAGGATAAAAATATTACTTTGCTTCCTATGACTCCTGATTCCATTTTGAAAGATGATATTAATAGAGCTAATAAAGCACAACAGGAGAAGAATAAGAGTGAAAATCAGATTGTGGCAAAAGAATTTGAGCAACAAATGAAGCCTAATAATAAACCATCTAGTGTTGTTTCTGAAATTAAATTGAAAATTACATGTTTATTTGCCACCAAATCTGATATTGATGAGCTAGATTTCAGCAAATCTGTTTGCTATGCTTTTGTGTGCAAAGAGGCATTATTTTCATTCGAGGACGTGCCTTCCTCTTTGCCTCCTGCTGTCACTAACATTTTGCAGGAGTTCGCTGACGTTTTTCCACAAGACGTGCCACCGGGATTACCGCCTATTCGAGGGATTGAGCATCAGATTGACTTAATTCCCGGTGCTTCACTGCCAAACCGTGCACCATACCGTACCAATCCAGAGGAGACGAAGGAGATTATGCGTCAAGTACAAGAGCTTCTCGACAAAGGTTATATACGCGAATCCCTTAGTCCTTGTGCTGTTCCTATTATTCTAGTGCCGAAAAAGGATGGTACATCACGTATGTGTGTTGATTGTAGAGGCATTAATAATATTACTATTCGTTATCGTCATCCTATTCCTAGGCTAGATGATATGCTTGATGAATTGAGTGGCTCTACAATATTCTCCAAAGTTGATTTGCGTAGTGGCTACCATCAAATTCGTATGAAATTGGGAGATGAATGGAAAACAGCATTTAAAACTAAGTTTGGATTATATGAGTGGTTAGTCATGCCTTTTGGGTTAACTAATGCACCTAGTACTTTCATGAGATTAATGAACGAAGTTTTACGTGCTTTCATTGGACGATTTGTGGTAGTTTACTTTGATGACATATTGATTTATAGCAGATCTTTGGAAGAACATTTGGAACATTTACTGATGAGGACATCAATACAATTGTTACACCCACAGCCCCTGCTGCTATACATACTGGACCAATTACTAGAGCTCGTGCACGCCAACTAAATTACCAGGTACTTTCGTTTCTTGGTAATGATTCTAATGTTCATGAGAATATGATGCTGCCTAAATTGGATACATTTGTTTTGCTTACAAATGAAGGGCCTAGCTTGGAGAAGGATGAACATTGGAGTAAGAACAAGCATGGAGATGATGGCATGCGCAAGGGGAACAATAACGGAGTTACAAGTGATGATTTCAGGACTTTGAAGCCACCATAATGGGTGCATGAAGCCTTGGACGAAATATACAAGATGCCACTTCATAAATTTCGTCCCGAGGCTATTTTAGGTGCTGCGTCACCTTATTATTGGGCCAGGCCCATGTAATTTCGAAATACATAAGTATAGGCTATTTTTAGAGTCCGTATGTGTGGGGAAACAAGAGATAGGGTTGATTTCGGACCCCTCCACCAAGGGCCACGAAATTCCCCCCTCTTCCTCCATATATACAGCCCTTAGGGCATCGTTTAGACTTTGGGTTTTGTTTAGATTAAAAGTTCGCCATAGCTGCAACTTCGCGTACTTCGTTTGTGTTCAGCGACCAGACAAAGGCGTCACAGAACCCCACCTTGATCAATAAAGCTTTCATCTTATATTCGCAATATCCAGATTGCAATCTCAGTTTCTTGCCTGTTCTTCGTTTGCTCGCAGGAAACAGACCCTCGTGGTCAGGTTGATCGTGCTCCGGCGTGGTCGATAACCTCTCGGAGTTGGTTTAGCGATTGCTAAGGCGCGACGTCCTCGCACGTTCGTAGTCGGATCGTCAAAGTCGACTTCCATCAAAGCGATATTCATCATCTCATCGAAAGACGGGACACCTTTGCCTCTATCAATCATGGACACCGCGTGCATCTTCTACTTCCACTTCACCATCACCTCCATCAGGTGCCACCTCCAGCCGTGATACAAGAAAGCAGGCACAACCACCACTCTCTGCCAAGAGCACACCTGCCGGGCCTGTGCAGAGCTCTTCTTCTTCCATGGCATCGATAGGGCACACAAGTGATATTATTTGTCGTCGTTGTAAGGGAAGAGGACATTTTGCGAGAGAATGCAAATCTCAGCGTGTCATGATTGCTACTGAGGATGGTGGGTATGAGTCCGCTAGTGACTATGATGAGGAGACTTTGGCTCTTATTACACGTGAAGAACATGGTGGAGATGATTCTGAAAATGAGACGCAATACATGGCTCCTGAAGACGCTGACAGGTATGAATGTTTAGTTGCTCAACGTGTTTTGAGTGTGCAGGTCACACAAGCAGAGCAAAATCAGAGGCATAATTTGTTCCATACAAAGGGAGTTGTGAAGGAACGTTCTGTTCGCGTCATCATAGATGGAGGGAGCTGTAACAACTTGGCTAGCATGGAGATGGTGGAGAAGCTATCTCTCACCATAAGACCACATCCACATCCTTACTACATCCAATGGTTCAACAACAGCGGCAAGGTTAAGGTAACACGTACTGTTCGTGTGCATTTTAGTATCTCTACATATGCTGATTATGTTGATTGTGATGTGGTACCCATGCAAGCATGTTCCTTATTACTAGGTAGACCATGGCAATTTGATAAAAATTCTGTACACCATGGTAGAAACAATCAGTATACTCTTGTTCATAAGGATAAAAATATTACTTTGCTTCCTATGACTCCTGATTCCATTTTGAAAGATGACATTAATAGAGCTAATAAAGCAAAACAGGAGAAAAATAAGAGTGAAAATCAGATTGTGGCAAATGAATTTGCGCAACAAATGAAACCTAATAATAAACCATCTAGTGTTGTTTCTGAAATTAAATTGAAAAGTGCATGTTTACTTGCCACAAAATCTGATATTGATGAGCTAGATTTCAGCAAATCTGTTTGCTATGCTTATGTGTGCAAAGAGGCATTATTTTCATTCGAGGACGTGCCTTCCTCTTTGCCCCCTGCTGTCACTAACATTTTGCAGGAGTTCGCTGACGTCTTCCCACAAGACGTGCCACCGGGATTACCACCTATTCGAGGGATTGAGCATCAAATTGACTTAATTCCCGGTGCATCGCTACCCAACCGTGCACCATACCGTACCAATCCAGAGGAGACGAAGGAGATTATGCGTCAAGTACAGGAGCTGCTCGACAAAGGTTATATACGCGAATCTCTTAGTCCTTGTGCTGTTCCTATTATACTAGTGCCTAAAAAGGATGGTACGTCGCGTATGTGTGTTGATTGTAGAGGCATTAATAATATTACTATTCGTTATCGTCATCCTATTCCTAGGCTAGATGATATGCTTGATGAATTGAGTGGCTCTACAATATTCTCCAAAGTTGATTTGCGTAGTGGATACCATCAAATTCGTATGAAATTGGGAGATGAATGGAAAACTGCATTTAAAACTAAGTTTGGTTTATATGAGTGCTTAGTCATGCCTTTTGGGTTAACTAATGCACCTAGTACTTTCATGAGACTAATGAACGAAGTTTTACGTGCTTTCATTGGACGATTTGTGGTAGTCTATTTTGATGATATACTGATTTATAGCAAATCTTTGGAAGAACATTTGGAACATTTACGTGCTGTTTTTATTGCTCTACGTGATGCACGTTTGTTTGGTAACCTTGGGAAGTGCACCTTTTGCACCGACCGAGTATCTTTTCTTGGCTATGTTGTTACTCCACAGGGAATTGAAGTTGATAAAGCCAAGATTGAAGCTATTGAGAGTTGGCCGGAGCCCAAAACGGTCACACAAGTGCGGAGTTTTCTTGGACTCGCTGGTTTCTATAGGCGTTTTGTGAGAGATTTCAGCACCATTGCTGCACCTCTCAACGAGCTTACAAAGAAGGATGTGCCTTTTGTTTGGGGTACCGCACAGGAAGAAGCCTTCACGGTATTGAAAGATAAGTTGACACATGCTCCTTTACTCCAACTTCCTGATTTTAATAAGACTTTTGAGCTTGAATGTGATGCTAGTGGAATTGGATTAGGAGGTGTGTTATTACAAGATGGTAAACCTGTTGCATACTTTTCTGAAAAATTGAGTGGGCCTAGTCTGAATTATTCTACTTATGATAAAGAACTATATGCTCTTGTTCGGACTTTAGAAACATGGCAACATTATTTATGGCCCAAAGAATTTGTTATACATTCTGATCATGAATCTTTGAAACATATTAAAAGTCACGCTAAACTGAATCGTAGACATGCTAAATGGGTTGAATTCATTGAAACTTTCCCTTATGTCATTAAACACAAGAAGGGTAAAGAAAATGTTATTGCTGATGCATTGTCTCGTCGCTATACTATGCTTTCACAACTTGACTTCAAAATATGTGGTTTGCAGACCATCAAAGATCAATATGTGCATGATGCTGATTTTGAAGATGTTTTGCAGAATTGTAAAGAAGGAAGAGCCTGGCACAAGTTTGTCGTTAATGATGGATTTGTGTTCCGTGCTAACAAGCTATGCATTCCAGCTAGCTCTCTTCGTCTTTTGTTGTTGCAGGAGGCGCATGGAGGAGGATTAATGGGACACTTTGGCGTGAAGAAGACGGAGGACGTACTTGCTACACATTTCTTTTGGCCAAAGATGAGACGGGATGTTGAGCGTTTTGTTGCTCGCTGCACTACATGTCAAAAAGCTAAGTCACGAATCAATCCTCATGGTTTATATATGCCTTTGCCTGTACCTAGTGTTCCTTGGGAGGAAATATCTATGGACTTTGTTTTAGGTTTACCTCGAACAAAGAAGGGGAGGGATAACATATTTGTTGTCGTGGATAGATTCTCAAAAATGGCACACTTTATACCATGTCATAAAAGCTATGATGCTGTTAATGTTGCTGATTTGTTCTTCCGTGAAATTATTCGTTTGCATGGTGTGCCAAATACTATTGTTTCAGATCGTGATACTAAATTTCTTAGCCACTTTTGGAGATGTTTATGGGCTAAGTTGGGGACTAAACTGCTTTTTAGTACTACTTGTCACCCCCAAACTGATGGACAAACTGAAGTAGTCAATAGAACATTGTCTACTATGCTTAGGGCTGTTTTGAAGAATAATAAGAAAATGTGGGAAGAATGCTTGCCTCATATTGAGTTTGCTTATAATCGTTCATTGCATTCTACTACTAAGATGTGCCCTTTTGAAATTGTGTATGGTTTCCTACCTCGTGCACCTATTGATTTGTTGCCTCTTCCATCTTCGGAGAAGGTTAATTTTGATGCTAAACAATGTGCTGAATTGATCTTAAAAATGCATGAGTTAACTAAGGAAAACATTGAGCGTATGAATGCTAAATATAAACTTGCTGGAGATAAGGGTAGAAACATGTTGTGTTTGCACCTGGAGATCTTGTTTGGTTACATTTGCGTAAGGATAGATTTCCTGACTTGCGCAAATCAAAGCTAATGCCACGTGCTGATGGTCCTTTTAAGGTGTTAGAGAAAATAAATGATAATGCATATAAACTTGAGCTGCCTGCAGATTTTGGGGTTAGTCCCACTTTTAACATTGCAGATTTGAAGCCTTATTTGGGTGAGGGAGATGAGCTTCCGTCGAGGACGACTTCATTTCAAGAAGGGGAGGATGATGAGGACATCAATACCATTGTTACACCCACAGCCCCTGCTGCTATACATACTGGACCAATTACTAGAGCTCGCGCACGCCAATTAAATTACCAGGTACTTTCATTTCTTGGTAATGATTCTAATGTTCATGAGAATATGATGCTGCCTAAATTGGATACATTTGTTTTGCTTACAAATGAAGGGCTTAGCTTTGAGAAGGATGAACATTGGAGAAAGAACAAGCATGGAGATGATGGCATGCGCATGGGGGACAAGAACGAAGTTACAAGTGATGATTTCAGGACGTTGAAGCCACCATAATGCGTGCATGAAGCCTTGGACGAAATATACAAGATGCTACTTCATAACTTTCGTCCAGAGGCTATTCTAGGTGCTGCGTCACCTTATTATTGGGCCAGGCCCATGTAATTTCGAAATACTTGAGTATAGGCTATTTTTAGAGTCCGTATGTGTGGGGAAACAAGAGATAGGGTTGGTTTCGGACCCCTTCCCCAAGGGCCACGAAATTCCCCCCTCTTCCTCCATATATACAGCCCTTAGGGCGTCGTTTAGACTTTGGGTTTTGTTTAGATTAAAAGTTCGCCATAGCTGCAACTTCGCGTACTTCGTTTGTGTTCAACGACCAGACAAAGGCGTCACAGAACCCCACCTTGATCAATAAAGCTTTCATCTTATATTCGCAATATCCAGATTGCAATCTCAGTTTCTTGCTTGTTCTTCGTTTGCTCGCAGGAAACAGACCCTCGTGGTTAGGTTGACCGTGCTCCGGCGTGGTCAATAACCTCTCGGAGTTGGTTTAGCGATTGCTAAGGCGCGACGCCATCGCACGTTCGTAGTCGGATTGTCAAAGTCGACTTCCACCAAAGAGATATCCATCATCTCATCGAAAGACGGGACACCTTTGCCTCTATCACTCCTTGTACCACTCTACTCTTGAGAGAGAGAGAGAGACTACTACTCCTTTTGGAGGCCAAGACCTCCATCTAGGAGAAAATCCTGCGGGATATATCATCAAGACCCCCTCTTGGGCGGCCCCCTTCAAGACCTCCTCATGGAGATGAACTTTACCTTGTATCTTTCTCTTTGTTGTTCATGTACCTTGTGGATCTTGTGTGTTTCATTGTCTAGTGGATGTGTGATTGGACTTGTTCTTGAGTGTTTCCCCTTGTGATTTCTCTCCGTTCTTCCCCGTGTTCATCGTGTTCTTCGAGGGAACCCACTCCAATCGTGAAAGATCGGCCAACACCGGGTTAGCCCCGTATTATATGGTATCATGAGCCACGTTGATCACGTATTTGGAGTCCCTCCCACCGTTTTCTAGCCTTCTTTTGCTTCATTTCATCCTAAATTCAAAAATCCGCACCAAAAATAGCCCCCAAATTTTTTTTGTGATTTGTTGGTTTGATGATGTTTTGTTGATTTTGATCCATGGATTTGCTTGGTTTCAAGTGGATCTAGCTTTCCCCTATCTTTTCCCCCTTTGCATCCACAAAATCCATCAAATTTTGCCCCCGAAATCATCCATTTCTGCCCCAAATCGAGTTTCGAAGTCCAAATCCCGATCTGGAATCGTCGGGCCGGACATCCGGCTCCTGGAGCACAAAATCTGCATGGTTCTGGACACTGACCCCGGAAATCCGGACCCAACCCCGAATGTCCGACCCCTGTAGATTTCAGCCTCCCGTGTTTGATGAGGACATCAATACCATTGTTACACCCACATCCCCTGCTGCTATACATACTGGACCAATTACTAGAGCTCGCGCACGCCAATTAAATTACCAGGTACTTTCGTTTCTTGGTAATGATTCTAATGTTCATGAGAATATGATGTTGCCTAAATTGGATACATTTGTTTTGCTTACAAATGAAGGGCCTAGCTTTGAGAAGGATGAACATTGGAGCAAGAACAAGCATGGAGATGATGGCATGCGCATGGGGAACAAGAACGGAGTTACAAGTGATGATTTTAGGACGTTGAAGCCACCATAATGCGTGCATGAAGCCTTGGACGAAATATACAAGATACTACTTCATAACTTTTGTCCAGAGGCTATTCTAGGTGCTGCGTCACCTTATTATTGGGCCAGGCCCATGTAATTTCGAAATACATAAGTATAGGCTGTTTTTAGAGTCCGTATGTGTGGGGAAACAAGAGATAGGGTTGGTTTCGGACCCCTTCCTCAAGGGCCACGAAATTCCCCCCTCTTCCTCCATATATACAGCCCTTAGGGCGTCGTTTAGACTTTGGGTTTTGTTTAGATTAAAAGTTCGCCATAGCTGCAACTTCGCGTACTTCGTTTGTGTTCAGCGACCAGACAAAGGCGTCACAGAACTCCACCTTGATCAATAAAGCTTTCATCTTATATTTGCAATATCCAGATTGCAATCTCAGTTTCTTGCTTGTTCTTCGTTTGCTCGCAGGAAACAGACCCTCGTGGTCAGGTTGATCGTGCTCCGGCGTGGTCGATAACCTCTCGGAGTTGGTTTAGCGATTGCTAAGGCGCGACGTCCTCGCACGTTCGTAGTCGGATCGTCAAAGTCGACTTCTACCAAAGCGATATCCATCATCTCATCGAAAGACGGGACACCTTTGCCTCTATCAGTGTTTCACCGTTTTGACCATAACTTTCACATCCGGAGTCCAATTTTCGCGTTCTTTAGCTCGTTGAGTAGCTATTGACATCCCCCATCCATCTGGATAGGTTTCATCTCCATTTGACTCCATCAAATTTTGACAACTTTGGCATCTTTGCCTAGGGCTTCCACCACAACATCCGCATAACCACCACCCACTTCCGCAACCTAACCCAATTTGTTCCTTATAGCATTAGTGGTTGATTGTGTTGTGAGTTGTGTCTCCTAAGGTGTTTCGGCTACTTAGGGACCGTGCTTCCAACTCCCACACCGTGCATAATCCACCACCTTACCCTCCACATCCGCATTGCGTTCTCCAAACCCCATCATTGCATTTCCGCAATCCCTTTGAGTTTCCGCAAAACCACCACCGCATTCCCGCTACCACCATTTGACATTTGACATTTGAGATTTTTGAGTTCGCGGTTTTTCCGTTTCGTAAGGTGTTTCGGCTACTTAAGGATGAGTCTCCATCATCTTGGTATCTACATCAAGAACACCGTTACTCATCATCGCCTCGGACGGTAACCTCCATATCATCTTGGTATCGTGGTATCCCTCCATTGTATATTCCCTTGCACATTGCATTGTTAACCCCTAGCCCATTTTGCGTCACTTGCCTATCGAGACTAGCCATTTGAGTATTCCCGGCAACGTTACTTGTGCACATTAGTGATCTACACCTTCCATTGCATACATACCATATCATATTGGTATCATCATATCATATCTTGTGTCATAAGATTGTTCCCGCATATACACAATTGCTATCTTGGTTTGTGCATTTTGCAAAGTGGCCATACATAAAAAAAAGAAAAAGAGAAAGAGCAAAGAGCTTGTAAGCAAGTGCCATAGCATCATACCACATTCCATATAAGATTGTCATATCCTATCATCTTGGATCATCTTGAGAGAAACACCGGGAACCATACATACATAGCATACTTGATAGAGGCAAAGGTGTCCCGTCTTTCGATGAGATGATGAATATCGCTTTGATGGAAGTCGACTTTGACGATCCGACTACGAACGTGCGAGGACGTCGCGCCTTAGCAATCGCTAAACCAACTCCGAGAGGTTATCGACCACGCCGGAGCACGATCAACCTGACCACGAGGGTCTGTTTCCTGCGAGCAAACGAAGAACAGGCAAGAAACTGAGATTGCAATCTGGATATTGCGAATATAAGATGAAAGCTTTATTGATCAAGGTGGGGTTCTGTGACGCCTTTGTCTGGTCGCTGAACACAAACGAAGTACGCGAAGTTGCAGCTATGGCGAACTTTTAATCTAAACAAAACCCAAAGTCTAAACGATGCCCTAAGGGCTGTATATATGGAGGAAGAGGGGGGGAATTTCGTGGCCCTTGAGGAAGGGGTCCGAAACCAACCCTATCTCTTGTTTCCCCACACATACGGACTCTAAAAACAGCCTATACTTATGTATTTCGAAATTACATGGGCCTGGCCCAATAATAAGGTGACGCAGCACCTAGAATAGCCTCTGGACGAAAGTTATGAAGTAGCATCTTGTATATTTCGTCCAAGGCTTCATGGACGCATTATGGTGGCTTCAACGTCCTGAAATCATCACTTGTAACTCCGTTCTTGTTCCCCATGCGCATGCCATCATCTCCATGCTTGTTCTTGCTCCAATGTTCATCCTTCTCAAAGCTAGGCCCTTCATTTGTAAGCAAAACAAATGTATCCAATTTAGGCAGCATCATATTCTCATGAACATTAGAATCATTAGCAAGAAACGAAAGTACCTGGTAATTTAATTGGCGTGCGCGAGCTCTAGTAATTGGTCCAGTATGTATAGCAGCAGGGCCTGTGGGTGTAATAATTGTATTGATGTCCTCATCATCCTCCCCTTCTTGAAATGAAGTCGTCCTCGACGGAAGCTCATTTTCCTCACCCAAATAAGGCTTCAAATCTGCAATATTAAAAGTGGGACTAACCCCAAAATCTGCAGGCAGCTCAAGTTTATATGCATTATCATTTATTTTCTCTAACACCTTAAAAGGACCATCAGCACGTGGCATTAGCTTTGATTTGCGCAAATCAGGAAATCTATCCTTACGCAAATGTAACCAAACAAGATCTCCAGGTGCAAACACAACATGTTTTCTACCCTTATCTCCAGCAAGTTTATATTTAGCATTCATACGCTCAATGTTTTCCTTAGTTAACTCATGCATTTTTAAGATCAATTCAGCACGTTGTTTAGCATCAAAATTAACCTTCTCCGAAGATGGAAGAGGCAACAAATCAATAGGTGCACGAGGTAGGAAACCATACACAATTTCAAAGGGGCACATCTTAGTAGTAGAATGCAATGAACGATTATAAGCAAACTCAATATGAGGCAAGCATTCTTCCCACATTTTCTTATTATTCTTCAAAACAGCCCTAAGCATAGTAGACAATGTTCTATTGACTACTTCAGTTTGTCCATCAGTTTGGGGGTGACAAGTAGTACTAAAAAGCAGTTTAGTCCCCAACTTAGCCCATAAACATCTCCAAAAGTGGCTAAGAAATTTAGTATCACGATCGGAAACAATAGTATTTGGCACACCATGCAAGCGAATAATTTCACGAAAGAACAAATCAGCAACATTAACAGCATCATCGCTTTTATGACATGGTATAAAGTGTGCCATTTTCGAGAATCTATCCACGACAACAAATATGCTATCCCTCCCCTTCTTTGTTCGAGGTAAACCTAAAACAAAGTCCATAGATATATCCTCCCAAGGAACACTAGGTACAGGCAAAGGCATATATAAACCATGAGGATTGAGTCGTGACTTAGCTTTTTGACATGTAGTGCAGCGAGCAACAAAACGCTCAACATCCCGTCTCATCTTTGGCCAAAAGAAATGTGTAGCAAGTACGTCCTCTGTCCTCTTCACGCCAAAGTGTCCCATTAATCCTCCGCCATGCGCCTCCTGCAACAACAAAAGACGAAGAGAGCTAGCTGGAATACATAGCTTGTTAGCACGGAACACAAATCCATCATTAACGACAAACTTGTTCCAGGTTCTTCCTTGTTTACAATTCTGCAATACATCTTTAAAATCAGCATCATGCACATATTGATCTTTGATGGTCTCCAAACCAAATATTTTGAAGTCAAGTTGTGAAAGCATAGTATAGCGACGAGACAATGCATCAGCAATAACATTTTCTTTACCCTTCTTGTGTTTAATGACATAAGGGAAAGTTTCAATGAATTCAACCCATTTAGCATGTCTACGATTCAGTTTAGCTTGACTTTTAATATGTTTCAAAGATTCATGATCAGAATGTATAACAAATTCTTTGGGCCATAAATAATGTTGCCATGTTTCTAAAGTCCGGACAAGAGCATATAGTTCTTTATCATAAGTAGAATAATTCAGACTAGGCCCACTCAATTTTTCAGAAAAGTATGCAACAGGTTTGCCATCTTGTAATAACACACCTCCTAATCCAATGCCACTAGCATCACATTCAAGCTCAAAAGTCTTATTAAAATCAGGAAGTTGGAGTAAAGGAGCATGTGTCAACTTATCTTTCAATACCGTGAAGGCTTCTTCCTGTGCGGTACCCCAAACAAAAGGCACATCCTTCTTTGTAAGCTCGTTGAGAGGTGCAGCAATGGTGCTAAAATCTCTCACAAAACGCCTATAGAAACCAGCGAGTCCAAGAAAACTCCGCACTTGTGTGACCGTTTTGGGCTGCGGCCAACTCTCAATAGCTTCAATCTTGGCTTTATCAACTTCAATTCCCTGTGGAGTAACAACATAGCCAAGAAAAGATACTCGGTCGGTGCAAAAGGTGCACTTCCCAAGGTTACCAAACAAACGTGCAGCACGTAGAGCAATAAAAACAGCACGTAAATGTTCCAAATGTTCTTCCAAAGATTTGCTATAAATCAGTATATCATCAAAATAGACCACCACAAATCGTCCAATGAAAGCACGTAAAACTTCGTTCATTAGTCTCATGAAAGTACTAGGTGCATTAGTTAACCCAAAAGGCATGACTAACCACTCATATAAACCAAACTTAGTTTTAAATGCAGTTTTCCATTCATCTCCCAATTTCATACGAATTTGATGGTATCCACTACGCAAATCAACTTTGGAGAATATTGTAGAGCCACTCAATTCATCAAGCATATCATCGAGCCTAGGAATAGGATGACGATAACGAATAGTAATATTATTAATGCCTCTACAATCAACACACATACGCGACGTACCATCCTTTTTAGGCACGAGTATAATAGGAACAGCACAAGGACTAAGAGATTCGCGTATATAACCTTTGTCGAGCAGCTCCTGTACTTGACGCATAATCTCCTTCGTCTCCTCTGGATTGGTACGGTATGGTGCACGGTTGGGTAGCGATGCACCGCGAATTAAGTCAATTTGATGCTCAATCCCTCGAATAGGTGGTAATCCCGGTGGCACGTCTTGTGGGAAGACGTCAGCGAACTCCTGCAAAATGTGAGTGACAGCAGGGGGCAAAGAGGAAGGCACGTCCTCGAATGAAAATAATGCCTCTTTGCACACAAAAGCATAGCAAACAGATTTGCTGAAATCTAGTTCATCAATATCAGATTTTGTGGCAAGCAAACATGCACTTTTCAATTTAATTTCAGAAACAACACTAGATGGTTTATTATTAGGTTTCATTTGTTGCTCAAATTCCTTTGCCACAATCTGATTTTCACTCTTATTTTTCTCCTGTTTTGCTTTATTAGCTCTATTAATGTCATCTTTCAAAATGGAATCAGGAGTCATCGGAAGCAAAGTAATATTTTTATCCTTATGAACAAGAGTATACTGATTGTTTCTACCATGGTGTACAGAATTTTTATCAAATTGCCATGGTCTACCTAGTAATAAGGAACATGCTTGCATGGGTACCACATCACAATCAACATAATCAGCATATGTAGAGATACTAAAATGCACACGAACAGTACGTGTTACCTTAACCTTGCCGCTGTTGTTGAACCATTGGATGTAGTAAGGATGTGGATGTGGTCTTGTGGTGAGAGATAGCTTCTCCACCATCTCCATGCTAGCCAAGTTGTTACAGCTCCCTCCATCTATGATGACGCGAACAGAACGTTCCTTCACAACTCCCTTTGTATGGAACAAATTATGCCTCTGATTTTGCTCTGCTTGTGTGACCTGCACACTCAAAACACGTTGAGCAACTAAACATTCATACCTGTCAGCGTCTTCAGGAGCCATGTATTGCGTCTCATTTTCAGAATCATCTCCACCATGTTCTTCACGTGTAATAAGAGCCAAAGTCTCCTCATCATAGTCACTAGCGGACTCATACCCACCATCCTCAGTAGCAATCATGACACGCTGAGATTTGCATTCTCTCGCAAAATGTCCTCTTCCCTTACAACGACGACAAATAATATCACTTGTGTGCCCTGTCAAATTGGTTCGGATATGATGAACTAACCCTAAATTTTTTTTTGTGGCTTTTTCGTGGACTGTAGGTATGAAGAACAGACTCGATCTAAACTACGAAAAACTGTAAAATCTCACCGAACAACCTGGAAATCTGATACCACTTGATAGAGGCAAAGGTGTCCCGTCTTTCGATGAGATGATGAATATCGCTTTGATGGAAGTCGACTTTGACGATCCGACTACGAACGTGCGAGGACGTCGCGCCTTAGCAATCGCTAAACCAACTCCGAGAGGTTATCGACCACGCCGGAGCACGATCAACCTGACCACGAGGGTCTGTTTCCTGCGAGCAAACGAAGAACAGGCAAGAAACTGAGATTGCAATCTGGATATTGCGAATATAAGATGAAAGCTTTATTGATCAAGGTGGGGTTCTGTGACGCCTTTGTCTGGTCGCTGAACACAAACGAAGTACGCGAAGTTGCAGCTATGGTGAACTTTTAATCTAAACAAAACCCAAAGTCTAAACGACGCCCTAAGGGCTGTATATATGGAGGAAGAGGGGGGGGGGGAATTTCGTGGCCCTTGAGGAAGGGGTCCGAAACCAACCCTATCTCTTGTTTCCCCACACATACGGACTCTAAAAACAGCCTATACTTATGTATTTCGAAATTACATGGGCCTGGCCCAATAATAAGGTGACGCAGCACCTAGAATAGCCTCTGGACGAAAGTTATGAAGTAGCATCTTGTATATTTCGTCCAAGGCTTCATGCACGCATTATGGTGGCTTCAACGTCCTGAAATCATCACTTGTAACTCCGTTCTTGTTCCCCATGCGCATGCCATCATCTCCATGCTTGTTCTTGCTCCAATGTTCATCCTTCTCAAAGCTAGGCCCTTCATTTGTAAGCAAAACAAATGTATCCAATTTAGGCAGCATCATATTCTCATGAACATTAGAATCATTAGCAAGAAACGAAAGTACCTGGTAATTTAATTGGCGTGCGCGAGCTCTAGTAATTGGTCCAGTATGTATAGCAGCAGGGCCTGTGGGTGTAATAATTGTATTGATGTCCTCATCAATACTTGTGATAGAAAGTTTATCCATTTTGCATATCATAGATTGTGCACAAGTGTCGTATCCGCCTATTGAGCAATCGTGCTAGCGTCTCTCTTGAGTTGTGCAACACGAGCGTTTTCCCTGGACTCCACATTTTGTGCTCATTCCTTGGTTGCACGACCCCATTTATCTATCCGTGTGTGTGTTTCCGTGTGCCATTCTTTGCTATTGGTCTACTTGTTTCACTTGCGAATTTGTGAATCTCTCTCAACATTATTGACTCTTGCTAACATTTTGCATCAAATTTTTTGTGCCACTATCCTCACCGAGCTCCACCATAAGCCTTACTTGTGCAGGTGTGAGAAACCGACAAGAATTGGTACCAATTGTGCTATTTCCTTGTTACACATTCAGGGATCATTGATCCATTTTCAACATCGGTCAAGGTACATTTGGTATAGTTCTTCTCTTTCTCCCACTCATATTTGCTCGAGTCTTGTGATGGATAGGCAAGGCATTTCATCTCCGGTCTTCGACAACAACGACGGCGTGAACAACTACATCACCAAAATGTCCATCTTTGATCTACAACGACAAATGCAAGGCACACAATCTACATTGCGAGAGCGCCTCGACAACCTCGCCATCGACATACGACACTCCGAAGCAAGGAAAAGGGACTACATCGACACCAAGTTGGGCGAGCTAAAGGATCAACTACGAGACATGGTGGCCGACTACAAGTCTTCTTCCCCTTCATCATCCTCAAGGCGGCGGCGAGCAAGTCGATCATCTTCGGAGCGCAAACAAGATGCAAGCACAAGTCGTCCACGTCCACATCTCCATGGCGACCATCGCCAACATCGTCATGAAGGGCAAGACACCTCCAAGCATCATGTGCACAACGACGACGAACGACATCTACTACGAGGTCAAGTGCGACAACGACACCATCAAGATGAAGATGCTCCACAAGCGCGAACGTACAAGTCCCAACAAGCCCTACTTCACGCCAAGTCCAAGCTTCGTGAGCAAAAGAGAAGACCGCGAGACGAGCAACACCAAGACGGAGCTACGGCTACACCAACCACTTCGGCATCTTCGCCAAGTGTTCTCAAGGCATCTTCGCCTTTGGAAGTACGACATCTTCGCCTACTTCCCACGAGTACGCCTACGACGACTTCATCAAGTACAAGGCGACCACCTACAAGCGAGGGCGACACTTCCATTTTCGGAAGCCCCTCAAGGAAGATGGCCGAGCATGGGAAATTCCCTTTGGTCATGGAGACGAGCTACGAGGTGCCACATCATATGGGCCTCGGACAACAAGACGGCGACAAGACGGTCGAGCAAGGGCCATCCCCTTCGACTACGGCGACGAGCATGAATGATGCGGGGCATCCTATGGACATCACCATGTCAAGAGTCCATTCGGCGAGTGAGACGTGCAACATCTACTTCACATATGCAAAGGTGAATCATCTCCTTTACACGTGCTCACTTGATCCCTTCGAGGATGGTATACTACTTGACACTCCACTCGTGTGCATGCATAGGTATTGTCGGAACACTACGGACGACGAGGAGGAGTGCAAGCGCCAAGGTACAACTACACCATCCGCGAGGGAGGCCTGGAAGCGACAACGGAAGAAGACGGAGCTGCTGAAGCTACAGTGGCCGGACATCCGGGCCAAAGGCCGGACATCCGGCGCCTGTGCAGCCGCCAAGGAGCTGCACCAATAGACGGCCAACAGCATCAGCGGCCGGACATCCGGCGCCAGCCCCGGACATCGGCCCTTCCCCAGGAAATCCGGCATCGACGACAGAAGACATCCAGAAGTTTTACCCTCCAGCCCGGACATCCGGCCCCAGCCCGGACATCCGGCCCCTCTTGAAGCCCCAGACATCCGGCCCGTCGCCCGGACATCCGGCCACCCCTGTCTGCGCATAGTAAGGGCCGAGGCCCGTGTACCCCTTCGACCCCCTAGACTATATATACTCTTTCTCCTCCATCTTTCTAGGGTTAGCAAAGGATTAGCTCATTTAGAGATATAGCTTTGCTCATCCATTACGGATCTACTCCACGAGAGAGACCGCGGCCCCTCTACGGAGAAGATCACCTTGGATTCAAGACCCCCTCTTGGGTGGCCCCCATCAAGACCTCCTTACGGAGAAGAACCGGTTACCTTTGTATCGTCCTTTGTTGACTTTGGATCTTATATCTTACCTTTGTGTTCATCGATCTAGTGCATGTGTGATCTATTCTTGTTGGTTGAGTCATTTCTCTCGTGTTTCCCCTCGTGTTCATCATGTTCTTCGTAGGGATCCGTTCCTTTCGTGAAAGATCGGCCATCTAGGGTTCCGCCCTACATCATCTTGGATCAGAGCCAGCTTGTCTCATGATATCTTGGTATCATGAGCCACGTTGATCACGATTTCGGAGCCTCCCCGTTGTGTTTTCTAGCCTAGTTTTGTTGATTTCTTCCCCAATTTCGAAAATCCCCACCAAAAATAGCCCCAAATTTTTTTGTGGTTTGTTGGTTTGATGATGTTTTGTTGATTTTGATCCATGAATTCGCTTTGTTACTAGTGGATCTAGCTTTCCCCAATTTTCCCCACTTTCCATCCACGAAATCTCTCCAATTTTGCCCTCGAAATCATCAATTTCCACCCCCAAAATCGAGTCCTCGAGTTCATCCTCGGATTTGGAGCCCGGACATCCGGCCCGTAGCCCCGGACATCCGGCCCGTAGCCCGGACATCCGGCCCGTAGCCCGGACATCCGGCTCCTGGAGCGCATTTTCGCGCAAGGTTCTGGACATCAGGTCCCGGAAATCCGGCCCGAGCCCCGGATGTCCGGCCCCTGGCATTTCAGCTTTTCCGTTTCACCGTTTTATGCATAACTTCCACATCCGGAGTCCGATTTTCGCGTTCTTTAGCTCGTTGAGTAGCTATTGACATCCTCTATCCATCTAGATAGGTCCCATCCCCATTTGACTCCATCAAATTTTGACAACTTTGGCATCTTTGCCTAGGGCTTCCACCACAACTTCCGCATAACCACCATAGCCTTCCACAACCTAACCCAATTTGTTCCCCATAGCATTAGTGGTTGCTTGAGTTGCGATTCGAGTCTCCTAAGATGTTTCGTCTACTTAGGGACGATTGTTTCTTCATCAACCACCACCATAACTTCCGTATAGGCTTACCCACCATACACTTCCACCACCCAACTTAACCCAATTTTGTTTGTGTTGTGAGTTGTGTCTCCAAAGGTGTTTCGGCTACTTAGGGACCGTGTTTCGAACTCCGGCACCGTGTATATTCCATCCACTTTACCCTCGACTTCCGCATTGCGTCTCAAAACCCATCATTGCATTCCCGCAATCCCTTTGAGCTTCCGCAAAACCACCACCGCTTACACTACCACCGTTTGACTTTTGTCCTTGAGATTTTGAGTTGTGGTTTTTCCGTTTCCTAAGGTGTTTCGGCTACTTAGGGACGAGTCTCCATCATCTTGGTATCTACATCAAGAACACTGCCACTCATCATCGCCAAGGGCGGTAACCTCGACGACACCTTTGTATATTCCCCTTGCAATTGCATTGATAACCCCTAGCCCATTTTGCGTCACTTGCCTATCGAGACTAGACATTTGAGTATTGCCGGCAACGTTACTTGTGCACATTAGTGGTCTACAACTTCCATTGCATCCATACCATATCATATTGGTATCATATCATCTCGTGTGCCTCAAGTTTGTTCCCGCATATACACAATTGCTATCTTGGTTTGTGCATTTCGCAAAGTGGCCATACATACAAAAAAACAATAAGCTTTTAAGCAAAAGAGAAAGAGCAAATAACTTGTAAGCAAGTGCCATAGCATCATACCACATTGCATATAAGATTGTCATATCCGATCATCTTGGATCATCTTGTGAGAAACACCGGGAACCATACATACATAGCATACTTGGGATAGAAGTTTATCCAATTTACATATCATAGGTTGTGCACAAGTGTCGCATCCGCCTATTGAGCAATCGTGCTAGCGTCTCTCTTGAGTTGTGCAACACGAGCGTTTTCCGTGGACTCCACATTTTGTGCTCATTCCTTGGTTGCATGACCCCATTTATCTATCCGTGTGTGTGTTTCCGTGTGCCATTTTTTTGCTATTGGTCTACTTGTTTCACTTGCGAATTTGTGAATCTTTTTAACATTATTGACTCTTGCTAACATTTTGCATCAAATTTTTTGTGCCACTATCCTCACCGAGCTCCACTATAAGCCTTACTTGTGTAGGTGTGAGAAACCGACAAGAATTGGTACCAATTGTGCTATTTCCTTGTTACACATTGAGTGATCATTGATCCATCTTCAACATCGGTCAAGGTACATTTGGTATCGTTCTTCTCTTTCTCCCACTCACATTTGCTCGAGTCTTGTGATGGATAGGCAAGGCATTTCACCTTCGGTCTACAACAATGACGAGTTCGATGCCACGAACAACTCCAACGACGCCAAGATGCAGGCTCAAATGGAGGAGATCAAATCCCTCATCAAGTCATACAAGGGATCTTCCTCATCTTCGAGAAGACGCTCAAGAGCACATGCCTCCGAGCTACCATCTCTGGCAAGGTCACATCGGCATCGACACCATCACCACCAAGAACGTGAAGGTCAAGAGCTCTACACCAACAACCGCTCAACGACTTCACCATCTCCCTCGGCATCTTCGCCAAGCGACTTCAAGGCATCCTCGCCTACGGATATACGGCATCTTCGCCAACAAGCACCTCAAGACTACGCTCAAGAGAAGCTCCCCAAGCTCAAGTCCGCGACTTCCACGAGCTACTACGACCTCGACACCGACCATGAGATTCCTTTCTATGGGACTCAAGAACCCGAGGAGTATCTCGAGTGGGAGCACCTAATGGATGACTACCTCAAGCTACATCAAGTTCCTCCCGAAGATCAAGTGAAGTGCGCCACAAGAAACTTCCATGACTACGCCTCGACATGGTGGCTTCACACACCTTCGGAAACCTACGACATGAGTTGGCCCAAGACGAAGAAAGCTTTGCGGCGAGAGTTTGTGCCTCCAACCTACACGGAACAACTTCTATGCCAATTGGAGAACACCAACCAAGGATCCAAGTCCATCGACGCGTACTTCAAGGAGATGAAGATTGCCTTGCGACGAGCCGGCGTGCACGACCCCATGTCAATGAAGTTCCACTTCATGATGGGATTGAACAATGCCATCTCCAAGACTATCTTCCTCGAGAACTACAAGTCCCTCGACGACAACTACATTGGTGCTCTCAAGGCGGAACAAGAACTCATGAAGACCAAGGCTTCTCCACCCCAAGCACACTTCTCGAAGACCAAGCTCAAAGACGACGAGCATGAGGCTAGTACCACCAAGATGTCCAAGCCCGACGAGCTCCAAGGCGATGCTCCCAAGTTCGACTTCACCGCCATCCCTCTTTGTGGCATTGATGATGCCGAGTCCTTCACGACTCTTTTTCAAGATGGTGCGGAGACGAGTACGACTACGGAGACCTTCAAGGACCAAGCTTTTGAGGCAAGCGACATGGTGACGAGCAAGGATGATGCTTCCATCTTAGGAGGCGAGAGTGATGATGTGCCATCTTCGGCTTTCATCGACGGCGACGGCGATGAGATGGTTGAGTATTTCACTTCGACCACGGCGACGTATGATGACTTGAGTGACTTGTGCCACCATATTGAGAGTGAGAGTGACTTCACCACTAGCCCCATATCCGATGTGTTGCCCCAATTCCCAGGTGAGGAGAGCCACAACCCCACCACTTGAGTGAGATGAGTGACTCCACCATACGTGTGATTGAGTGCACCTACTTTGAGGGAGTGAGTGAACCACCACATAGAGAGAGTGAGGCCATCTAGAAGTTTTACCCTCCAGCCCGGACATCCGGCCCCCAGCCCGGACATCCGGCCCCTCCTGAAGCCCCGGACATCCGGCCCGTGCCCGGACATCCGGCCACCCCTGTCTGCGCACAGTAAGGGCCGAGGCCCGTGTACCCCTTCGACCCCCTAGACTATATATACTCTTTCTCCTCCATCTTTCTACGGTTAGCAAAGGATTAGCTCATTTAGAGATAGAGCTTTGCTCATCCATATCGGATCTACTCCATGAGAGAGACCGCGGCCCCTCTTCGGAGACGATCCACCTTGGATTCAAGACCTCCTCACGGAGAAGACCCCCATCAAGACCTCCTTACGGAGAAGAACCGGTTACCTTTGTATCGTCCTTTGTTGACTTTGGATCTTATATCTTACCTTTGTGTTCATCGATCTAGCGCATGTGTGATCTATTCTTGTTGGTTGAGTGATTTCTCTCGTGTTTCCCCTCGTGTTCATCGCGTTCTTCGTAGGGATCCGCTCCTTTCGTGAAAGATCGGCCATCTAGGGTTCCGCCCTACATCATCTTGGATCAGAGCCAGCTTGTCTCATGATATCTTGGTATCATGAGCCACATTGATCACGATTTCGGAGCCTCCCCATTGTGTTTTCTAGCCTAGTTTTGTTGATTTCTTCCCCAATTTCGAAAATCCCCACCAAAAATAGCCCCAATTTTTTTGTGATTTGTTGGTTTGATGATGTTTTCTTGATTTTGATCCATGAATTTGCTCTGTTACTAGTGGATCTAGCTTTCCCCCAATTTTCCCCACTTTCCATCCACGAAATCTCTCCAATTTTGCCCCCGAAATCATCAATTTCCGCCCCCAAAATCGAGTTCCTCGAGTTCATCCTCGGATTTGGAGCCCGGACATCCGGCCCGTAGCCCCGGACATCTGGCCCGTAGCCCGGACATCTGGCTCCTGGAGCGCATTTTCGCGCAAGGTTCTGGACATCAGGTCCCGGAAATCCGGCCCGAGCCCCGGACATCAGGTCCCGGAAAAGCTGAAATGCCAGGGGCCGGACATCCGGGGCTCGGGCCGGATTTCCGGGACTTGATGTCCAGAACCTTGCGCGAAAATGCGCTCCAGGGGCCGGATGTCCGGGCTACGGGCCGGATGTCCGGGGGGCCAGATGTCCGGGGCTACGGGCCGGATGTCGGGGCTCCAAATCCGAGGATGAACTCGAGGAACTCGATTTTGGGGGCGGAAATTGATGATTTCGGGGGCAAAATTGGAGAGATTTCGTGGATGGAAAGTGGGGAAAACTGGGGGAAAGCTAGATCCACTAGTAACAAAGACAAATTCATGGATCAAAATCAACAAAACATCATCCAACCAACAAATCACAAAAAAAAATTGGGGCTATTTTTGGTGGGGATTTTCGAAATTGGGGAAGAAATCAACAAAACTAGGCTAGAAAACACAACGGGGAGGCTCCGAAATCGTGATCAACGTGGCTCATGATACCAAGATATCATGAGACAAGCTGGCTCTGATCCAAGATGATATAGGGCGGAACCCTAGATGGCCGATCTTTCACGAAAGGAGCGGATCCCTACGAAGAACGCGATGAACACGAGGGGAAACACGAGAGAAATCACTCAACCAACAAGAATAGATCACACATGCGCTAGATCGATGAACACAAAGGTAAGATATAAGATCCAAAGTCAACAAATGACGATACAAAGGTAACCGGTTCTTCTCCGTAAGGAGGTCTTGATGGGGGTCTTCTCCATGAGGAGGTCTTGAATCCAAGGTGGATCGTCTCCGAAGAGGGGCCGCGGTCTCTCTCGTGGAGTAGATCCGATATGGATGAGCAAAGCTCTATCTCTAAATGAGCTAATCCTTTGCTAACCCTAGAAAGATGGAGGAGAAAGAGTATATATAGTCTAGGGGGTCGAAGGGGTACACGGGCCTCGGCCCTTACTGTGCGCAGACAGGGGTGGCCGGATGTCCGGGCGACGGGCGGGATGTCCGGGGCTTCAGGAGGGGCCGGATGTCCGGGCTAGAGGGTAAAACTTCTGGATGTCTTCTGTCGTCGATGCCGGATTTCCGGGGGAAGGGCCGGATGTCCGGGCTTTGGCGAGGCGCCGGATGTCCGGCCGCTGATGCTGTTGGCCGTCTGTTGGCGCAGCTCCTTGGCGGCTGCGCAGGCGCCGGATGTCCGGCCGCTGTAGCTTCAGCAGCTCCGTCTTCTTTCGTCGTCGCTTCCAGGCCTCCCTCGCGGATGGTGTAGTTGTATCTTGGCGCTTGCACTCCTCCTCGTCATCCGTAGTGTTCCGACAATACCTATGCATGCACACGAGTGAAGTGTCAAGTAGTATTCCATCCTCGAAGGGGTCAAGTGAGCACGTGTAAAGGAGATGATTCACCTTTGCGTATGTGAAGTAGATGTCGCACGTGTCACTCGTCGAATGGACTCTTGACATGGTGATGTCCATAGGATGCTCCGCATCATCTCCCCTCCCTTGGGAAAGATCCGACCTCGGATCAAAAACCAAATCACCATGGAAAAGAGATAGCTTCGCCGTGTAGAAGTGGACGTTCACCAAGTACGTGTCATCTTGAAGCTCGAAATGGGCACTCTCCAATGTCGCACCGTCTTGTGATTCCTTCAAAAGGAGTAAGGACAACAAACACTTGGAAAAACAAATGTGGTTAGCGTTAGTGCAAAACCGAGCATTCAAGAGGTGATTCATCAAACAAGTGTTGTCATCATGTAAAGCATATGGTGTGACAAAGGATTGAGACATGGCGTGTAAGTATATCAATCGAGCACAAGCAAAGATATCATGGGGGCAAGCATGTAAATTGGAGGTAGAGATGCAAATATGTGTGTCAAGAGAATAAGCATCTACCTCAGGTTCATAGCAAGCATGGGCAAAGCGCTCAATGAAAGGTCTATGGTAGGCATAGGAATCATTCACGACACCTAAGAAGATGAGATGTCTAAACACATGGGTTAAGTGCAAGACAATCCAAGCATAATGTGCATAGGGTGTAGTGAACATAGTGTGGCACTCAACACAATAGAAAGAGCAATTGTTCATCATGTGTGAGGCAATCAAGTTAATCATGTCACAAGCAATGGAACATGGCATATGTGAAGGGATGACATTGTTGCAACAAAACATATGAGAGGAGCAAGTAATCCAAGAATTGGATGCAACACACAAGGCATATATATCATGATGCATGGGACGGTGAAAATGACAAGTCGAAGCAAGATCTCTATCAAGTGTGCAATCAAGTGGTCCAAGATGAACAATAAGTCTCCTGGTGCAAGCAACACAAGTAGTATGATCCGCAATATCCATGCTCAAGAAAGATATCACCTTGATGGCATGTCCTTGTGCATTCTTCACAATGCCGAAGTGGTAGGAAAGGTGGCATAGAAACGAGTCGTGGTCGAATGTATGAGGCTCGCTCTCAAGAGCTCGAATGGTCAACTCACGTGAAGCGGAAGTCGACACAAAGTCCAAGTATCCTACACATGCACACAACAAAACAAAGAACGTATGCGCATGGTAGATAAACACATCATCCATCATGATGGTTTTCTTCTCTTGCACATAGCCATTAGAAACACAAGTGCATGAATAATATGATGCAATAATGGCTATATTCATGGCACGAGGAATATGGTGCAAAGAGGTAAGGCAAGCATGCTTCACAAGAAATATGTCAAAATCTCCAAATATATGTGAGAATGCTATGGGGGCAAACTCATTATCAAGACTAAGGGCATTGTTGCACTCAATACATGTCAAATCATCTATCATGATAGAGGCAATATATGGAGAGATATGACAAGAAGCAATAACAATCATGTGCAAAGCATGTAGGTGGTTGTCATCAACCGAATGAAATGAGCAAGTATCAATCATTGGTGATGCAACAAGGCAAGCAATAGTAATCAAGTCGTGCAAACTAGTGGAGCGAAGATGCAACACACTAGAGGGAATCATGGCAATCATGTCATGTGAGTAAAGAATATGCATAGGCAATGTACATGACATATCGCAAGCACGAACACAAATCAAGATCATAGTATCATCATAGGCATGGGGCACAAAGCAATCATGGCAATAACAAACAATATCTCCACCACGCTTGCAAATACACATACAAGTACTAGAATCAATCATCATGTGAGGCAAATGCATGGCAAAGGCATGGGTCACAAATGCATGGCAAAGGCATAGTAATGGGCATATCATGCAAAGTGAACATGGCAATATGGGCAAAGGATATATAATGGACAACAACCCATAACCATGTGAGGGCCATGTAAAAGAAATGCGCGAAGTGTTTGCGCGAAGTAAGCGGTGGGAAAGGCAATCCATGGGATCCCAAGTCATCATTGCTCTCTAGAGCTCGTTTTGTCAACTCGTGGAATTGCGAGGTTGACAAGTATTCATGGGTACCTACACAAAAGAGACACAAACCAAAGAAATTGTGCGCGTGGTAAATGTACACATCATCCATCATGATGTGTATGTGCAAGTGAGTGTTAGCACAAGATAAGCATCGCTCAAAGAAATTTGATGCATGGTATAAGAACATGTCATCCATCATGAAAGAATAGTTGTTATGTATGACACGATGGGGATGCAAATTGAGCATACTAGTATATGGCAAAACAATATCATTATGATTCATGGGGAGCATATTGTGCACATAATTATTGGGATCATGCAATGGATAGGATGGATCAAAATCTCCTAAAATGTATGAGGAAACTATGGGGGTCTTCTCATGAGCAATATTGTAATCATATGGAGAAAATGGACAACATCCACAACAATGCATGATGAGGACATCAATACAATTATTACACCCACAGTCCCTGCTGCTATACATACTGGACCAATTACTAGAGCTCGCGCACGCCAATTAAATTACCAGGTACTTTCGTTTCTTGCTAATGATTCTAATGTTCATGAGAATATGATGCTGCCTAAATTGGATACATTTGTTTTGCTTACAAATGAAGGGCCTAGCTTTGAGAAGGATGAACATTGGAGCAAGAACAAGCATGGAGATGATGGCATGCGCATGGGGAACAAGAACGGAGTTACAAGTGATGATTTCAGGACGTTGAAGCCACCATAATGCGTGCATGAAGCCTTGGACGAAATATACAAGATGCTACTTCATAACTTTCGTCCAGAGGCTATTCTAGGTGCTGCGTCACCTTATTATTGGGCCAGGCCCATGTAATTTAGAAATACATAAGTATAGGCTGTTTTTAGAGTCCGTATGTGTGGGGAAACAAGAGATAGGGTTGGTTTCGGACCCCTTCCTCAAGGGCCACGAAGTTCCCCCCCTCTTCCTCCATATATACAGCCCTTAGGGCGTCGTTTAGACTTTGGGTTTTGTTTAGATTAAAAGTTCGCCATAGCTGCAACTTCGCGTACTTCGTTTGTGTTCAGCGACCAGACAAAGGCGTCACAGAACCCCACCTTGATCAATAAAGCTTTCATCTTATATTCGCAATATCCAGATTGCAATCTCAGTTTCTTGCCTGTTCTTCGTTTGCTCGCAGGAAACAGACCCTCGTGGTCAGGTTGATCGTGCTCCGGCGTGGTCGATAACCTCTCGGAGTTGGTTTAGCGATTGCTAAGGCGCGACGTCCTCGCACGTTCGTAGTCGGATCGTCAAAGTCGACTTCCATCAAAGCGATATTCATCATCTCATCGAAAGACGGGACACCTTTGCCTCTATCAAGTGGTATCAGATTTCCAGGTTGTTCGGTGAGATTTTACAGTTTTTCGTAGTTTAGATCGAGTCTGTTCTTCATACCTACAGTCCACGAAAAAGCCACAAAAAAAAATTTAGGGTTAGTTCATCATATCCGAACCAATTTGACAGGGCACACAAGTGATATTATTTGTCGTCGTTGTAAGGGAAGAGGACATTTTGCGAGAGAATGCAAATCTCAGCGTGTCATGATTGCTACTGAGGATGGTGGGTATGAGTCCGCTAGTGACTATGATGAGGAGACTTTGGCTCTTATTACACGTGAAGAACATGGTGGAGATGATTCTGAAAATGAGACGCAATACATGGCTCCTGAAGACGCTGACAGGTATGAATGTTTAGTTGCTCAACGTGTTTTGAGTGTGCAGGTCACACAAGCAGAGCAAAATCAGAGGCATAATTTGTTCCATACAAAGGGAGTTGTGAAGGAACGTTCTGTTCGCGTCATCATAGATGGAGGGAGCTGTAACAACTTGGCTAGCATGGAGATGGTGGAGAAGCTATCTCTCACCACAAGACCACATCCACATCCTTACTACATCCAATGGTTCAACAACAGCGGCAAGGTTAAGGTAACACGTACTGTTCGTGTGCATTTTCGTATCTCTACATATGCTGATTATGTTGATTGTGATGTGGTACCCATGCAAGCATGTTCCTTATTACTAGGTAGACCATGGCAATTTGATAAAAATTCTGTACACCATGGTAGAAACAATCAGTATACTCTTGTTCATAAGGATAAAAATATTACTTTGCTTCCTATGACTCCTGATTCCATTTTGAAAGATGACATTAATAGAGCTAATAAATCAAAACAGGAGAAAAATAAGAGTGAAAATCAGATTGTGGCAAAGGAATTTGAGCAACAAATGAAACCTAATAATAAACCATCTAGTGTTGTTTCTGAAATTAAATTGAAAAGTGCATGTTTACTTGCCACAAAATCTGATATTGATGAACTAGATTTCAGCAAATCTGTTTGCTATGCTTTTGTGTGCAAAGAGGCATTATTTTCATTCGAGGACGTGCCTTCCTCTTTGCCCCCTGCTGTCACTCACATTTTGCAGGAGTTTGCTGACGTCTTCCCACAAGACGTGCCACCGGGATTACCACCTATTCGAGGGATTGAGCATCAAATTGACTTAATTCCCGGTGCATCGCTACCCAACCGTGCACCATACCGTACCAATCCAGAGGAGACGAAGGAGATTATGCGTCAAGTACAGGAGCTGCTCGACAAAGGTTATATACGCGAATCTCTTAGTCCTTGTGCTGTTCCTATTATACTAGTGCCTAAAAAGGATGGTACATCGCGTATGTGTGTTGATTGTAGAGGCATTAATAATATTACTATTCGTTATCGTCATCCTATTCCTAGGCTAGATGATATGCTTGATGAATTGAGTGGCTCTACAATATTCTCCAAAGTTGATTTGCGTAGTGGATACCATCAAATTCGTATGAAATTGGGAGATGAATGGAAAACAACATTTAAAACTAAGTTTGGATTATATGAGTGGTTAGTCATGCCTTTTGGGTTAACTAATGCACCTAGTACTTTCATGAGATTAATGAACGAAGTTTTATGTGCTTTCATTGGACGATTTGTGGTAGTTTACTTTGATGACATATTGATTTATAGCAGATCTTTGGAAGAACATTTGGAACATTTACGTGCTGTTTTTATTGCTCTACGTGATGCACGTTTGTTTGGTAACCTTGGGAAGTGCACCTTTTGCACCGACCGAGTATCTTTTCTTGGCTATGTTGTTACTCCACAGGGAATTGAAGTTGATAAAGCCAAGATTGAAGCTATTGATTTTAAAAATGCATGAGTTAACTAAGGAAAACATTGAGCGTATGAATGCTAAATATAAACTTGCTGGAGATAAGGGTAGAAAACATGTTGTGTTTGCACCTGGAGATCTTGTTTGGTTACATTTGCGTAAGGATAGATTTCCTGATTTGCGCAAATCAAAGCTAATGCCACGTGCTGATGGTCCCTTTAAGGTGTTAGAGAAAATAAATGATAATGCATATAAACTTGAGCTGCCTGCAGATTTTGGGTTTAGTCCCACTTTTAACATTGCAGATTTGAAGCCTTATTTGGGTGAGGAAGATGAACTTCCGTCGAGGACGACTTCATTTCAAGAAGGGGAGGATGATGAGGACATCAATACAATTGTTACACCCACAGCCCCTGCTGCTATACATACTGGACCAATTACTAGAGCTCGTGCACGCCAACTAAATTACCAGGTACTTTCGTTTCTTGGTAATGATTCTAATGTTCATGAGAATATGATGCTGCCTAAATTGGATACATTTGTTTTGCTTACAAATGAAGGGCCTAGCTTGGAGAAGGATGAACATTGGAGCAAGAACAAGCATGGAGATGATGGCAAGCGCAAGGGAAACAAGAACAGAGTTACAAGTGATGATTTCAGGACTTTGAAGCCACCATAATGGGTGCATGAAGCCTTGGACGAAATATACAAGATGCCACTTCATAAATTTCGTCCCGAGGCTATTTTCGGTGCTGCGTCACCTTATTATTGGGCCAGGCCCATGTAATTTCGAAATACATAAGTATAGGCTATTTTTAGAGTCCGTATGTGTGGGGAAACAAGAGATAGGGTTGATTTCGGACCCCTCCACCAAGGGCCACGAAATTCCCCCCCCCCTCTTCCTCCATATATACAGCCCTTAGGGCATCGTTTAGATTTTGGGTTTTGTTTAGATTAAAAGTTCGCCATAGCTGCAACTTCGCGTACTTCGTTTGTGTTCAACGACCAGACAAAGGCGTCACAGAACCCCACCTTGATCAATAAAGCTTTCATCTTATATTCGCAATATCCAGATTGCAATCTTAGTTTCTTGGTTGTTCTTCGTTTGCTCGCAGGAAACAGACCCTCGCGGTCAGGTTGATCGTGCTCCGGCGTGGTCAATAACCTCTCGGAGTTGGTTTAGCGATTGCTAAGGCGCGATGTCCTCGCACGTTCGTAGTCGGATCGTCAAAGTCGACTTCCACCAAAGCGAAATCCACCATCTCATCGAAAGACGGGACACCTCGCCTCTATCATTGGATACGACCAAAAATATTGCATACATGCATATTTGTCAGGTGATTTCTAATGCAAACTATTCAATAATCTATTTATGTTATCCAGAACAAAAATACTTCACACACTTTTGTGTTTTGTCTAATTGCAGGTGTATGGGACATTTGTACAATCCACATATGAAGATAAGGGAAAAGGAGAAGTTTAGGTTGTGTTCAAAAAGTCCTCTCACGTCACTTTTGGGCCAAGAGAAGATAGAGTCCAAGTCTCTCACGTTCTGGATTCAGATTCGGACTGCACAGACATACCTGACTCAAAACGCCAACAACTTTTTCATACAGACTCCGAATTGGGTGATTCTTTTTTTGTTGGAAACTAGATTTCGTGCTCTTTCCAACCCAATTGGATTCACCTTTAAATTCGTCCGGAGCATTGAGTTATGGTCGAAACAATCTGACGTTGCACCAGAATCCGAGTCAAACTACAAGTCCAAAGGTGTTGCATCACCTCCACTTGGGCCCATGAGCCTTGTACGACCTAGGGTTGGTTTTAGGCTGCCTTGGGACGTCCTCCCACCTCCTTGGCCGCCACCCCTTGCTCCTATATAAGTAGATCCATCTAGTAGCTTTTTCCTTGGAATTTGTTTAGTTAAAAGTTAGCCATTGCAACTTCGTGTACTTCGTTTGTGTCCAACGACCAGACCAAGACCGCTTACGGATTCCCACCATTATCAATACTTCATATATATTCGCAATATTCAGATTGCTTTATCATATTCTTGCTCGTTCTTCGATTGCTTGCAGGAATAGACCTTCGTGGTCAGGCTGATCGTGCTTCCGGCATCGTCAGTAACCTCAGGAGATTGGTTTAGCGATTGCTAAGGCGCAACGTCGTGCACGTTTGTAGTCGGATCGTCAAAGTCGACTCCACCAAATCGATAGTTATCATCTCATCGAAAGATCGGGACACCCTCGCCTCTATCAACTGGTAAGAATTTGAGATTCGCTTGAAGGTTTTGTGACACACCACCATCACCACCACTTCTAGTAGTCTGCAGGATCATATTCTTTTGTGTTTCTATTGCTGCTAACCATGGCAGGTTCACAAGCCGATGAGACTGATTGGGCGAACATGACGAACAAGGAGTTGCATGATAAATTTCAGCAAATGATGAGTGGCCAGGTGGGAGATGTGCTAAACAGATTTGAAGAGGCTATGGAGAAGATAGATGCCGTGGAGAAGTCGTTTGAGACAAAGCTGGATAACAAGTTTACTGAATTACTCAAGCGTCTTCCCCAACCACCACCGGCTGCACATGTCGCACCTCTACAACAACAACAACCACATCTCCAACGCCGCCTTCCAAATCAAGTGGGACGGGCACAGCGCGTTCCAATTGAGATTGGTCAAAATTCGGGTGCTGCTGTCCCTACTGTTGATGCTTCTTTGGCTCCTGCTCCTGCGGCGGCTGAGGAGGATGACGATTATGCGGGCGATTATGAGGATGAGGTTGATCAAAATCAGAACTACGTCCAGCCACCAGCACCACCACCAGCAGGTCGACCTCAGGTATATATTCGCAACGGTAGGCCGGCACCTCCACCTCAGGTACGAGATCATGACCATCTCCCTAAACTGAAATTGAATATTCCACCATTTGAGGGTAGATATGTTCCTGATATATATCTTACTTGGGAGTTAGAAACTGAACAACGATTTACATGTTTACAATATCCTGAGGAGAGACGTGTTCCTGCTGCTGTTTGTGCTTTCACTAGCTTTGCCTGTGTTTGGTGGTCTGAACATTGTAGATTATATCCTGTTCCAGCTACTTGGGCTGCTTTGAAAACTGCTATGCGTACTCGTTGGGTTCCACCATATTATCAACGTGAATTACTTCAAAAATTGCAGCGTTTAAGACAAGGAAAAAATTCTGTAGAAGAATATTATCAGGAATTACAAACTGGCATGATTAGATGTGGTATTGTTGAGGAGAATGAAGCTATGCTTGCACGTTTTATGGGTGGATTAAATAAAGAGATTCAGACCATTCTAGAGTATAAGGATTATAATAATATCACTCGTTTATTCCAACTTGCTTGTAAAGCTGAACGTGAAGTGCAGGATCGACAGCCATTGGCGCGAACTAACTTTTCTGCCGGTCGACCTTCATCATGGACACCGCGTGCATCTTCTACTTCCACTTCACCATCACCTCCATCAGGTGCCACCTCCAGCCGTGATACAAGAAAGCAGGCACAACCCCCACTCTCTGCCAAGAGCACACCTGCCGGGCCTGTGCAGAGCTCTTCTTCTTCCATGGCATCGACAGGGCACACAAGTGATATTATTTGTCGTCGTTGTAAGGGAAGAGGACATTTTGCGAGAGAATGCAAATCTCAGCGTGTCATGATTGCTACTGAGGATGGTGGGTATGAGTCCGCTAGTGACTATGATGAGGAGACTTTGGCTCTTATTACACGTGAAGAACATGGTGGAGATGATTCTGAAAATGAGACGCAATACATGGCTCCTGAAGACGCTGACAGGTATGAATGTTTAGTTGCTCAACGTGTTTTGAGTGTGCAGGTCACACAAGCAGAGCAAAATCAGAGGCATAATTTGTTCCATACAAAGGGAGTTGTGAAGGAACGTTCTGTTCGCGTCATCATAGATGGAGGGAGCTGTAACAACTTGGCTAGCATGGAGATGATGGAGAAGCTATCTCTCACCACAAGACCACATCCACATCCTTACTACATCCAATGGTTCAACAACAGCGGCAAGGTTAAGGTAACACGTACTGTTCGTGTGCATTTTAGTATCTCTACATATGCTGATTATGTTGATTGTGATGTGGTACCCATGCAAGCATGTTCCTTATTACTAGGTAGACCATGGCAATTTGATAAAAATTCTGTACACCATGGTAGAAACAATCAGTATACTCTTGTTCATAAGGATAAAAATATTACTTTGCTTCCTATGACTCCTGATTCCATTTTGAAAGATGACATTAATAGAGCTAATAAAGCAAAACAGGAGAAAAATAAGAGTGAAAATCAGATTGTGGCAAAGGAATTTGAGCAACAAATGAAACCTAATAATAAACCATCTAGTGTTGTTTCTGAAATTAAATTGAAAAGTGCATGTTTGCTTGCCACAAAATCTGATATTGATGAACTAGATTTCAGCAAATCTGTTTGCTATGCTTTTGTGTGCAAAGAGGCATTATTTTCATTCGAGGACGTGCCTTCCTCTTTACCCCCTGCTGTCACTCACATTTTGCAGGAGTTCGCTGACGTCTTCCCACAAGACGTGCCACCGGGATTACCACCTATTCGAGGGATTGAGCATCAAATTGACTTAATTCCCGGTGCATCGCTACCCAACCGTGCACCATACCGTACCAATCCAGAGGAGACGAAGGAGATTATGCGTCAAGTACAGGAGCTGCTCGACAAAGGTTATATACGCGAATCTCTTAGTCCTTGTGCTGTTCCTATTATACTCGTGCCTAAAAAGGATGGTACGTCGCGTATGTGTGTTGATTGTAGAGGCATTAATAATATTACTATTCGTTATCGTCATCCTATTCCTAGGCTCGATGATATGCTTGATGAATTGAGTGGGCCTAGTCTGAATTATTCTACTTATGATAAAGAACTATATGCTCTTGTTCGGACTTTAGAAACATGGCAACATTATTTATGGCCCAAAGAATTTGTTATACATTCTGATCATGAATCTTTGAAACATATTAAAAGTCAAGCTAAACTGAATCGTAGACATGCTAAATGGGTTGAATTCATTGAAACTTTCCCTTATGTCATTAAACACAAGAAGGGTAAAGAAAATGTTATTGCTGATGCATTGTCTCGTCGCTATACTATGCTTTCACAACTTGACTTCAAAATATTTGGTTTGGAGACCATCAAAGATCAATATGTGCATGATGCTGATTTTAAAGATGTATTGCAGAATTGTAAAGAAGGAAGAACCTGGAACAAGTTTGTCGTTAATGATGGATTTGTGTTCCGTGCTAACAAGCTTTGCATTCCAGCTAGCTCTCTTCGTCTTTTGTTGTTGCAGGAGGCGCATGGAGGAGGATTAATGGGACACTTTGGCGTGAAGAAGACGGAGGATGTACTTGCTACACATTTCTTTTGGCCAAAGATGAGACGGGATGTTGAGCGTTTTGTTGCTCGCTGCACTACATGTCAAAAAGCTAAGTCACGACTCAATCCTCATGGTTTATATATGCCTTTGCCTGTACCTAGTGTTCCTTGGGAGGATATATCTATGGACTTTGTTTTAGGTTTACCTCGAACAAAGAAGGGGAGGGATAGCATATTTGTTGTCGTGGATAGATTCTCGAAAATGGCACACTTTATACCATGTCATAAAAGCGATGATGCTGTTAATGTTGCTGATTTGTTCTTTCGTGAAATTATTCGCTTGCATGGTGTGCCAAATACTATTGTTTCAGATCGTGATACTAAATTTCTTAGCCACTTTTGGAGATGTTTATGGGCTAAGTTGGGGACTAAACTGCTTTTTAGTACTACTTGTCACCCCCAAACTGATGGACAAACTGAAGTAGTCAATAGAACATTGTCTATTATGCTTAGGGCTGTTTTGAAGAATAATAAGAAAATGTGGGAGGAATGCTTGCCTCATATTGAATTTGCTTATAATCGTTCATTGCATTCTACTACTAAGATGTGCCCTTTTGAAGTTGTGTATGGTTTCCTACCTCGTGCACCTATTGATTTGTTGCCTCTTCCATCTTCGGAGAAGGTTAATTTTGATGCTAAACAACGTGCTGAATTGATTTTAAAAATGCATGAGTTAACTAAGGAAAACATTGAGCGTATGAATGCTAAATATAAACTTGCTGGAGATAAGGGTAGAAAACATGTTGTGTTTGCACCTGGAGATCTTGTTTGGTTACATTTGCGTAAGGATAGATTTCCTGATTTGCGCAAATCAAAGCTAATGCCCCGTGCTGATGGTCCCTTTAAGGTGTTAGAGAAAATAAATGATAATGCATATAAACTTGAGCTGCCTGCAGATTTTGGGGTTAGTCCCACTTTTAACATTGCAGATTTGAAGCCTTATTTGGGTGAGGAAGATGAACTTCCGTCGAGGACGACTTCATTTCAAGAAGGGGAGGATGATGAGGACATCAATACAATTGTTACACCCACAGCCCCTGCTGCTATACATACTGGACCAATTACTAGAGCTCGTGCACGCCAACTAAATTACCAGGTACTTTCGTTTCTTGGTAATGATTCTAATGTTCATGAGAATATGATGCTGCCTAAATTGGATACATTTGTTTTGCTTACAAATGAAGGGCCTAGCTTGGAGAAGGATGAACATTGGAGCAAGAACAAGCATGGAGATGATGGCATGCGCAAGGGGAACAATAACAGAGTTACAAGTGATGATTTCAGGACTTTGAAGCCACCATAATGGGTGCATGAAGCCTTGGACGAAATATACAAGATGCCACTTCATAAATTTCGTCCCGAGGCTATTTTAGGTGCTGCGTCACCTTATTATTGGGCCAGGCCCATGTAATTTCGAAATACATAAGTATAGGCTATTTTTAGAGTCCGTATGTGTGGGGAAACAAGAGATAGGGTTGATTTCGGACCCCTCCACCAAGGGCCACGAAATTCCCCCCTCTTCCTCCATATATACAGCCCTTAGGGCATCGTTTAGACTTTGGGTTTTGTTTAGATTAAAAGTTCGCCATAGCTGCAACTTCGCGTACTTCGTTTGTGTTCAACGACCAGACAAAGGCGTCACAGAACCCCACCTTGATCAATAAAGCTTTCATCTTATATTCGCAATATCCAGATTGCAATCTTAGTTTCTTGCTTGTTCTTCGTTTGCTCGCAGGAAACAGACCCTCGTGGTTAGGTTGATCGTGCCCCGGCGTGGTCAATAACCTCTCGGAGTTGGTTTAGCGATTGCTAAGGCGCGACGTCCTCGCACGTTCATAGTCGGATCGTCAAAGTCGACTTCCACCAAATCGAAATCCACCATCTCATCGAAAGACGGGACACCTTTGCCTCTATCAATTACTATTCGTTATCGTCATCCTATTCCTAGGCTAGATGATATGCTTGATGAATTGAGTGGCTCTACAATATTCTCCAAAGTTGATTTGCGTAGTGGATACCATCAAATTCGTATGAAATTGGGATATGAATGGAAAACAGCATTCAAAACTAAGTTTGGATTATATGAGTGGTTAGTCATGCCTTTTGGGTTAACTAATGCACCTAGTACTTTCATGAGATTAATGAACGAAGTTTTACGTGCTTTCATTGGACGATTTGTGGTAGTTTACTTTGATGACATATTGATTTATAGCAGATCTTTGGAAGAACATTTGGAACATTTACGTGTTGTTTTTATTGCTCTACGTGATGCACGTTTGTTTGGTAACCTTGGGAAGTGCACCTTTTGCACCGACCGAGTATCTTTTCTTGGCTATGTTGTTACTCCACAGGGAATTGAAGTTGATAAAGCCAAGATTGAAGCTATTGAGAGTTGGCCGCAGCCCAAAACGGTCACACAAGTGCGGAGTTTTCTTGGACTCGCTGGTTTCTATAGGCGTTTTGTGAGAGATTTTAGCACCATTGCTGCACCTCTCAACGAGCTTACAAAGAAGGATGTGCCTTTTGTTTGGGGTACCGCACAGGACGAAGCCTTCACGGTATTGAAAGATAAGTTGACACATGCTCCTTTACTCCAACTTCCTGATTTTAATAAGACTTTTGAGCTTGAATGTGATGCTAGTGGAATTGGATTAGGAGGTGTGTTATTACAAGATGGCAAACCTGTTGCATACTTTTCTGAAAAATTGAGTGGGCCTAGTCTGAATTATTCTACTTATGATAAAGAACTATATGCTCTTGTTCGGACTTTAGAAACATGGCAACATTATTTATGGCCCAAAGAATTTGTTATACATTCTGATCATGAATCTTTGAAACATATTAAAAGTCAAGCTAAACTGAATCGTAGACATGCTAAATGGGTTGAATTCATTGAAACTTTCCCTTATGTCATTAAACACAAGAAGGGTAAAGAAAATGTTATTGCTTATGCATTGTCTCGTCGCTATACTATGCTTTCACAACTTGACTTCAAAATATTTGGTTTGGAGACCATCAAAGATCAATATGTGCATGATGCTGATTTTAAAGATGTATTGCAGAATTGTAAAGAAGGAAGAACCTGGAACAAGTTTGTCGTTAATGATGGATTTGTGTTCCGTGCTAACAAGCTATGCATTCCAGCTAGCTCTCTTCGTCTTTTGTTGTTGCAGGAGGCGCATGGAGGAGGATTAATGGGACACTTTGGCGTGAAGAAGACGGAGGACGTACTTGCTACACATTTCTTTTGGCCAAAGATGAGACGGGATGTTGAGCGTTTTGTTGCTCGCTGCACTACATGTCAAAAAGCTAAGTCACGACTCAATCCTCATGGTTTATATATGCCTTTGCCTGTACCTAGTGTTCCTTGGGAGGATATATCTATGGACTTTGTTTTAGGTTTACCTCGAACAAAGAAGGGGAGGGATAGCATATTTGTTGTCGTGGATAGATTCTCGAAAATGGCGCACTTTATACCATGTCATAAAAGCGATGATGCTGTTAATGTTGCTGATTTGTTCTTTCTTGAAATTATTCGCTTGCATGGTGTGCCAAATACTATTGTTTCAGATCGTGATACTAAATTTCTTAGCCACTTTTGGAGATGTTTATGGGCTAAGTTGGGGACTAAACTGCTTTTTAGTACTACTTGTCACCCCCAAACTGATGGACAAACTGAAGTAGTCAATAGAACATTGTCTACTATGCTTAGGGCTGTTTTGAAGAATAATAAGAAAATGTGGGAAGACTGCTTGCCTCATATTGAGTTTGCTTATAATCGTTCATTGCATTCTACTACTAAGATGTGCCCTTTTGAAATTGTGTATGGTTTCCTACCTCGTGCACCTATTGATTTGTTGCCTCTTCCATCTTCGGAGAAGGTTAATTTTGATGCTAAACAACGTGCTGAATTGATCTTAAAAATGCATGAGTTAACTAAGGAAAACATTGAGCGTGTGAATGCTAAATATAAACTTGCTGGAGATAAGGGTAGAAAACATGTTGTGTTTGCACCTGGAGATCTTGTTTGGTTACATTTGCGTAAGGATAGATTTCCTGATTTGCGCAAATCAAAGCTAATGCCACGTGCTGATGGTCCTTTTAAGGTGTTAGAGAAAATAAATGATAATGCATATAAACTTGAGCTGCCTGCAGATTTTGGGGTTAGTCCCACTTTTAATATTGCAGATTTGAAGCCTTATTTGGGTGAGGAAGATGAGCTTCCGTCGAGGACGACTTCATTTCAAGAAGGGGAGGATGATGAGGACATCAATACAATTATTACACCCACAGTCCCTGCTGCTATACATACTGGACCAATTACTAGAGCTCGCGCACGCCAATTAAATTACCAGGTACTTTCGTTTCTTGCTAATGATTCTAATGTTCATGAGAATATGATGCTTCCTAAATTGGATACATTTGTTTTGCTTACAAATGAAGGGCCTAGCTTTGAGAAGGATGAACATTGGAGCAAGAACAAGCATGGAGATGATGGCATGCGCATGGGGAACAAGAACGGAGTTACAAGTGATGATTTCAGGACGTTGAAGCCACCATAATGCGTGCATGAAGCCTTGGACGAAATATACAAGATGCTACTTCATAACTTTCGTCCAGAGGCTATTCTAGGTGCTGCGTCACCTTATTATTGGGCCAGGCCCATGTAATTTCGAAATACATCAGTATAGGCTGTTTTTAGAGTCCGTATGTGTGGGGAAACAAGAGATAGGGTTGGTTTCGGACCCCTTCCTCAAGGGCCACGAAATCCCCCCCCCTCTTCCTCCATATATACAGCCCTTAGGGCGTCGTTTAGACTTTGGGTTTTGTTTAGATTAAAAGTTCGCCATAGCTGCAACTTCGCGTACTTCGTTTGTGTTCAGCGACCAGACAAAGGCGTCACAGAACTCCACCTTGATCAATAAAGCTTTCATCTTATATTCGCAATATCCAGATTGCAATCTCAGTTTCTTGCTTGTTCTTCGTTTGCTCGCAGGAAACAGACCCTCGTGGTCAGGTTGATCGTGCTCCGGCGTGGTCGATAACCTCTCGGAGTTGGTTTAGCGATTGCTAAGGCGCGACGTCCTCGCACGTTCGTAGTCGGATCGTCAAAGTCGACTTCCACCAAAGCGATATCCATCATCTCATCGAAAGACGGGACACCTTTGCCTCTATCAGGAACATTTGGAACATTTACGTGTTGTTTTTATTGCTCTACGTGATGCACGTTTGTTTGGTAACCTTGGGAAGTGCACCTTTTGCACCGACCGAGTATCTTTTCTTGGCTATGTTGTTACTCCACAGGGAATTGAAGTTGATAAAGCCAAGATTGAAGCTATTGAGAGTTGCCGCAGCCCAAAACGGTCACACAAGTGCGGAGTTTTCTTGGTCTCGCTGGTTTCTATAGGCGTTTTGTGAGAGATTTAGCACCATTGCTGCACCTCTCAACGAGCTTACAAAGAAGGATGTGCCTTTTGTTTGGGGTACCGCACAGGAAGAAGCCTTCACGGTATTGAAAGATAAGTTGACACATGCTCCTTTACTCCAACTTCCTGATTTTAATAAGACTTTTGAGCTTGAATGTGATGCTAGTAGCATTGGATTAGGAGGTGTGTTATTACAAGATGGCAAACCTGTTGCATACTTTTCTGAAAAATTGAGTGGGCCTAGTCTGAATTATTCTACTTATGATAAAGAACTATATGCTCTTGTTCGGACTTTAGAAACATGGCAACATTATTTATGGCCCAAAGAATTTGTTATACATTCTGATCATGAATCTTTGAAACATATTAAAAGTCAAGCTAAACTGAATCGTAGACATGCTAAATGGGTTGAATTCATTGAAACTTTCCCTTATGTCATTAAACACAAGAAGGGTTAAGAAAATGTTATTGCTGATGCATTGTCTCGTCGCTATACTATGCTTTCACAACTTGACTTCAAAATATTTGGTTTGGAGACCATCAAAGATCAATATGTGCATGATGCTGATTTTAAAGATGTATTGCAGAATTGTAAAGAAGGAAGAACCTGGAACAAGTTTGTCGTTAATGATGGATTTGTGTTTCGTGCTAACAAGCTATGCATTCCAGCTAGCTCTCTTCGTCTTTTGTTGTTGCAGGAGGCGCATGGAGGAGGATTAATGGGACACTTTGGCGTGAAGAAGACAGAGGACGTACTTGCTACACATTTCTTTTGGCCAAAGATGAGACGGGATGTTGAGCGTTTTGTTGCTCGCTGCACTACATGTCAAAAAGCTAAGTCACGACTCAATCCTCATGGTTTATATATGCCTTTGCCTGTACCTAGTGTTCCTTGGGAGGATATATCTATGGACTTTGTTTTAGGTTTACCTCGAACAAAGAAGGGGAGGGATAGCATATTTGTTGTCGTGGATAGATTCTCGAAAATGGCACACTTTATACCATGTCATAAAAGCGATGATGCTGTTAATGTTGCTGATTTGTTCTTTCGTGAAATTATTCGCTTGCATGGTGTGCCAAATACTATTGTTTCCGATCGTGATACTAAATTTCTTAGCCACTTTTGGAGATGTTTATGGGCTAAGTTGGGGACTAAACTGCTTTTTAGTACTACTTGTCACCCCCAAACTGATGGACAAAATGAAGTAGTCAATAGAACATTGTCTACTATGCTTAGGGCTGTTTTGAAGAATAATAAGAAAATGTGGGAAGAATGCTTGCCTCATATTGAGTTTGCTTATAATCGTTCATTGCATTCTACTACTAAGATGTGCCCTTTTGAAATTGTGTATGGTTTCCTACCTCGTGCACCTATTGATTTGTTGCCTCTTCCATCTTCGGAGAAGGTTAATTTTGATGCTAAACAACGTGCTGAATTGATCTTAAAAATGCATGAGTTAACTAAGGAAAACATTGAGCGTATGAATGCTAAATATAAACTTGCTGGAGATAAGGGTAGAAAACATGTTGTGTTTGCACCTGGAGATCTTGTTTGGTTACATTTGCGTAAGGATAGATTTCCTGATTTGCGCAAATCAAAGCTAATGCCACGTGCTGATGGTCCTTTTAAGGTGTTAGAGAAAATAAATGATAATGCATATAAACTTGAGCTGCCTGCAGCTTTTGGGGTTAGTCCCACTTTTAATATTGCAGATTTGAAGCCTTATTTGGGTGAGGAAGATGAGCTTCCGTCGAGGACGACTTCATTTCAAGAAGGGGAGGATGATGAGGACATCAATACAATTATTACACCCACAGTCCCTGCTGCTATACATACTGGACCAATTACTAGAGCTCGCGCACGCCAATTAAATTACCAGGTACTTTCGTTTCTTGCTAATGATTCTAATGTTCATGAGAATATGATGCTGCCTAAATTGGATACATTTGTTTTGCTTACAAATGAAGGGCCTAGCTTTGAGAAGGATGAACATTGGAGCAAGAACAAGCATGGAGATGATGGCATGCGCATGGGGAACAAGAACGGAGTTACAAGTGATGATTTCAGGACGTTGAAGCCACCATAATGCGTGCATGAAGCCTTGGACGAAATATACAAGATGCTACTTCATAACTTCCATCCAGAGGCTATTCTAGGTGCTGCGTCACCTTATTATTGGGCCAGGCCCATGTAATTTAGAAATACATAAGTATAGGCTGTTTTTAGAGTCCGTATGTGTGGGGAAACAAGAGATAGGGTTGGTTTCGGACCCCTTCCTCAAGGGCCACGAAGTCCCCCCCCCCTCTTCCTCCATATATACAGCCCTTAGGGCGTCGTTTAGACTTTGGGTTTTGTTTAGATTAAAAGTTCGCCATAGCTGCAACTTCGCGTACTTCGTTTGTGTTCAGCGACCAGACAAAGGCGTCACAGAACCCCACCTTGATCAATAAAGCTTTCATCTTATATTCGCAATATCCAGATTGCAATCTCAGTTTCTTGCCTGTTCTTCGTTTGCTCGCAGGAAACAGACCCTCGTGGTCAGGTTGATCGTGCTCCGGCGTGGTCGATAACCTCTCGGAGTTGGTTTAGCGATTGCTAAGGCGCGACGTCCTCGCACGTTCGTAGTCGGATCGTCAAAGTCGACTTCCATCAAAGCGATATTCATCATCTCATCGAAAGACGGGACACCTTTGCCTCTATCAATGCATATCCGAAGCTAGGTGGTCATGGCATGGAATATGAGATAAATGATGCAAAAGGAGCATGTCAATATCATCACAAGAAAAATAAATGCCAATAACCATGGGCTTGTCATCTATGCCATATGTGCAAATTGGGTTAATTTTAATGGCATATGCATAGTCACTACGAAGAGATTGCAAATATGACATATGATTGATTTCATGCATAGCATATGACAAGTCAAGCGGATTGTCAAACATGATGTGACCTAAAGAATTGTCACAAGAAATCCTATGTAACATGGCATCACAACTAATAGACTCCACATGGCAATCATCATACTCATCATAAATGGGTAAATCATCCCATGGGGAAATCTCACTAGCATGAAGCAAGGTAATAGGTGGATCAACATCATGCAAGCAATCAATGTCAAGAATGTCCACTAGTGGGACTAGAGCATCACCGTCACCTATGTTACCTTTGTCATTCCAGTCAAGTGGTGTAGGTGAGGTGGGAAAGACCAAATGGTGGTCATCTTCATCTTGATGGAACCATGTGGGGGGTGCATCATATTCCACCATGGCCATCATCATGTCCATAGGAAGGACGAAGTCGTCGTGAATGGACGCGTCATCATAAATGAGACCTAGCACCAAATGAGAAGACACAATAGAGGTAGAGGTTAAGTCGTTAGAAATCAAAGTGGCCTCACTCTCTCTATGTGGTGGTTCACTCACTCCCTCAAAGTAGGTGCACTCAATCGCACGTATGGTGGAGTCACTCATCTCACTCAAGTGGTGGGGGTTGTGGCTCTCCTCACATGGGAATTGGGGCAACACATCGGATATGAGGCTAGTGGTGAAGTCACTCTCACTCTCAATATGGTGGCACAAGTCACTCAAGTCATCATACGTCGCCGTGGTCGAAGTGAAATACTCAACCATCTCATCGCCGTCGCCGTGGATGAAAGCCGAAGATGGCACATCATCACTCTCGCCTCCTAAGATGGAAGCATCATCCTTGCTCGTCACCATGTCGCTTGCCTCAAAAGCTTGGTCCTTGAAGGTCTCCGTAGTCGTACTCGTCGCCGCACCATCTTGAAAAAGAGTCGTGGAGGACTCGGCATCATCAATGCCACAAAGAGGGATGGCGGTGAAGTCGAACTTGGGAGCATCATCTTGGAGTTCGTCGGGCTCGGACATCTTGGTGGTACTAGCCTCATGCTCGTCGTCTTTGAGCTTGGTCTTCGAGAAGTGTGCTTGGGGTGGAGAAGCCTTGGCCTTCATGCGTTCTTGTTCCGCATTGAGAGCACCAATGTAGTTGTCGTCGAGGGACTTGTAGTTCTCGAGGAAGATAGTCTTGGAGATGTCGTTGTTCAATCCCATCATGAAGTGGAACTTCATTGACATGGGGTCGTCCACGCCGGCTCGTTGCACGGCAATCTTCATCTCCTTGAAGTACGCGTCATGGACTTGGATCCTTGGTTGGTGTTCTCCAATTGGCGTAGAAGTTGTTCCATGTAGGTTGGAGGCACAAACTCTTGCCGCAAAGCTCTCTCCGTCTTGGGCCAACTCATGTCGTAGGTCTCCGAAGGTGTGAGAAGCCACCATGTCGAGGCGTAGTCGTGGAAGTTTCTTGTGGCGCACTTCACTTGATCTTCGGGAGGAACTTGATGTAGCTTGAGGTAGTCGTCCATTAGGTGCTCCCACTCGAGATACTCCTCGGGTTCTTGAGTCCCATAGAAAGGAATCTCATGGTCGGTGTCGAGGTCGTAGTAGCTTGTGGAAGTCGCGGACTTGAGCTTGGGGAGCTTCTCTTGAGCGTAGTCTTGAGGTGCTTGTTGGCGAAGATGCCGTATATTCGTAGGCGAAGATGCCTTGAAGTCGCTTGGCGAAGATGCCGAGGGAGATGGTGAAGTCGTTGAGCGGTTGTTGGTGTAGAGCTCTTGACCTTCACGTTCTTGGTGGTGATGGTGTCGATGCTGATGTGACCTTGCCGGAGATGGTAGCTCGGAGGCATGTGCTCTTGAGCGTCTTCTCGAAGATGAGGAAGATCGCTTGTAGGACTTGATGAGGGATTGGATCTCCTCCATTTGGGCTTGCATCTTGGCGTCGAAGTTGTTGTTCGTGGCTCGAACTTGTCTTTGTTGTTGTAGACCGGAGGTGAAATGCCTTGCCTATCCATCACAAGACTCGAGCAAATATGAGTGGGAGAAAGAGAAGAACGATACCAAATGTACCTTAATCGATGTTGAAGATGGATCAAGGATCACTTAATGTGTAACAAGGAAGTAGCACAATTGGTACCAATTCTTGTCGGTTTCTCACACCTACACAAGTAAGGCTTATAGTGGAGCTCGGTGAGGATAGTGGCACAAAAAATTTGATGCAAAATGTTAGCAAGAGTCAATAATGTTGAAAGAGATTCACAAATTCGCAAGTGAAACAAGTAGACCAATAGCAAAGAATGGCACACGGAAACACACACACGGATAGATAAATGGGGTCGTGCAACCAAGGAAATGAGCACAAAATGTGGAGTCCACGGAAAACGCTCGTGTTGCACAACTCAAGAGAGACGCTAGCACGATTGCGCAATAGGCGGATACGACACTTGTGCACAACCTATGATATGCAAAATGGATAAATTTTCTATCCCAAGTATGCTATGTATGTATGGTTCCCGGTGTTTCTCTCAAGATGATCCAAGATGATCGGATATGACAATCTTATATGCAATGTGGTATGATGCTATGGCACTTGCTTACAAGCTTCTTTGCTCTTCTCTTTTGCTTAAAAGCTTATTCTTTTTTTTGTATGTATGGCCACTTTGCAAAATGCACAAACCAAGATAGCAATAGTGTGTATGCGGGAACAAACTTGTGACACAAGAGATGATATGATACCAATATGGTATGGTATGTATGCTATGGGAAGTATGATCACTAATGTGCACAAGTAACGTTGTCGGCAATACTCAAATGGCTAGTCTCGATAGGCAAGTGACGCAAAATGGGCTAGGGGTTATCAATGCAATTGCAAGGGGAATATACAATGGTGTCGTCGAGGTTACCGTCCTTGGCGATGATGAGTGGCGGTGTTCTTGATTTAGATACCAAGATGATGGAGACTCGTCCCTAAGTAGCCGAAACACCTTAGGAAACGGAAAAACCACAACTCAAAATCTCAAGGACAAAAGTCAAACGGTGGTAGTGTAAGTGGTGGTGGTTTTGCGGAAGCTCAATGGGATTGCGGAAATGCAATGATTGGTTTTGTGACGCAATGCGGAAGTCGAGGGTAAGGTGGATGGACTATACACGGTGTCGGAGTTCGAAACACGGTCCCTAAGTAGCCGAAACACCTTAGGAGACACAACTCACAACACAAACAAAATTGGGTTAAGTTGGGTTGGTGGAAGTGTATGGTGGGTAAGCCTATGCGGAAGTTATGGTGGCGGTTGATGAAGAAGCAATCATCCCTAAGTAGCCGAAACACCTTAGGAGACTCAAATCATAACTCAAACAACCTCAAATGCTAAGGGGAAAAAATTGGTTAGGTTGCGGAAGTCGGTGGTGGTTATGCGGAAGTTATGGTGGAAGCCCTAGGCAAAGATGCCAAAGTGCCAAAAATTTGATGGAATCAAATGGTGATGGGACCTATCTAGGTGGATAGAGGATGTCAATAGCTACTCAACGAGCTAAAGAACGCGAAAATCGGACTCCGGATGTGGAAGTTATGCACAAAACGGTGAAACGGAAATGCTGAAATGTATAGGGGTCGGACATCCGGGGCTTTGGCCGAATTTCCGGGACCTGATGTCCAGAACCTTGCGCGATTTTGCGCTCCAGGAGCCGGATGTCCGGGCTACGGGCCGGATGTTCGGGGGGCCAGATGTCCGGGGCTACGGGCCGGATGTCCCGGCTCCAAATCCGAGGATGAACTCGAGGAACTCGATTTTGGGGGTGGAAATGGATGATTTCGGGGGCAAAATTGGAGAGATTTCGTGCATGGAAAGTGGGGAAAATTGGGGCAAAGCTAGATCCACAAGTAACAAAGCAAATCCACGGATCAAATTCAACAAAACAACATCAAACCAACAAATCACAAAAAAATTTGGGGGCTATTTTTTGGTTGGGATTTTCGAATTTGGGACAAAATCAACAAAAATAGGCTAGAAAACACAACGGGGAGGCTCCAAATTCGTGATAATCCTGGCTCTGATACCAAGATGATGTAGGGTGGAACCCTAGATGGCCGATCTTTCACGAAAGGAGCGGATCCCTACGAGGAACGTGATGAACACGAGGGGAAACACGAGGGAAACACGAGAGGAACACGAGAGAAATCACACAACCAACAAGAATATATCACACATGCGCTAGATCGATGAACACAAAGGTAAGATACAAGATCCAAGTCCAACAAAGGACGATACAAGGGCAACCGGTTCTTCTCCGTAAGGAGGTCTTGATGGGGGTCTTCTCCGTGAGGAGGTCTTGAATCCAAGGTGGATCGTCTCCGAAGAGGGGCCGCGGTCTCTCTCGTGGAGTAGATCCGATATGGATGAGCAAAGCTCTATCTCTAAATGAGCTAATCCTTTGCTAACCCTAGAAAGATGGAGGAGAAAGAGTATATATAGTCTAGGGGGTCAAAGGGGTACACGGGCCTCGGCCCTTACTGTGCGCAGACAGGGGTGGCCGGATGTCCGGGCGACGGGCCGGATGTCCGGGCTGGAGGGTAAAACTTCGGGATGTCTTCTGTCGTCGATGCCGGATTTCCAGGGGAAGGGCGGATGTCCGGGCTTTGGCGAGGCGCCGGATGTCCGGGGCTGGCGCCGGATGTCCGGCCGCTGATGCTGTTGGCCGTCTGTTGGTGCAGCTCCTTGGCGGCTGCATAGGCGCCGGATGTCCGGCCTTTGGCCCGGATGTCCGGCCGCTGTAGCTTCAGCAGCTCCGTCGTCGCTTCCAGGCCTCCCTCGCGGATGGTGTAGTTGTATCTTGGCGCTTGCACTCCTCCTCGTCGTCCGTATTGTTCCAACAATACCTATGCATGCACACGAGTGGAGTGTCAAGTAGTATACCATCCTCGAAGGGGTCAAGTGAGCACGTGTAAAGGAGATGATTCACCTTTGCGTATGTGAAGTAGATGTCGCACGTGTCACTCGCCGAATGGACTCTTGACATGGTGATAGAGGCAAAGGTGTCCCGTCTTTCGATGAGATGATGAATATCGCTTTGATGGAAGTCGACTTTGACGATCCGACTACGAACGTGCGAGGACGTCGCGCCTTAGCAATCGCTAAACCAACTCCGAGAGGTTATCGACCACGCCGGAGCACGATCAACCTGACCACGAGGGTCTGTTTCCTGCGAGCAAACGAAGAACAAGCAAGAAACTGAGATTGCAATCTGGATATTGCGAATATAAGATGAAAGCTTTATTGATCAAGGTGGAGTCCTGTGACGCCTTTGTCTGGTCGCTGAACACAAACGAAGTACGCGAAGTTGCAGCTATGGCGAACTTTTAATCTAAACAAAACCCAAAGTCTAAACGACGCCCTAAGGGCTGTATATATGGAGGAAGAGGGGGGGAATTTCGTGGCCCTTGAGGAAGGGGTCCGAAACCAACCCTATCTCTTGTTTCCCCACACATACGGACTCTAAAAACAGCCTATACTTATGTATTTCGAAATTACATGGGCCTGGCCCAATAATAAGGTGACGCAGCACCTAGAATAGCCTCTGGATGAAAGTTATGAAGTAGCATCTTGTATATTTCGTCCAAGGCTTCATGCACGCATTATGGTGGCTTCAACGTCCTGAAATCATCACTTGTAACTCGGTTCTTGTTCCCCATGTGCATGCCATCATCTCCATGCTTGTTCTTGCTCCAATGTTCATCCTTCTCCAAGCTAGGCCCTTCATTTGTAAGCAAAACAAATGTATCCAATTTAGGCAGCATCATATTCTCATGAACATTAGAATCATTACCAAGAAACGAAAGTACCTGGTAATTTAATTGGCGTGCGCGAGCTCTAGTAATTGGTCCAGTATGTATAGCAGCAGGGCCTGTGGGTGTAACAATGGTATTGATGTCCTCATCACATGGTGATGTCCATAGGATGCTCCGCATCACACTCTTATTTTTCTCATGTTTTGATTTATTAGCTCTATGAATATCATCTTTCAAAATGGAATCCGGAGTTATAGGAAGCAAAGTAATATTTGTATCCTTATGAACAAGAGTATACTGATTGTTTCTACCATGGTGTACAGAATTTTTATCAAATTGCCATGGTCTACCAAGTAATAAGGAACATGCTTGCATAGGTACCACATCACAATCAAGATAATCAGCATATGTAGAGATACTAAATGCACCCGAACAGTACGTGTTACCTTAACCTTGCCGCTGTTGTTGAACCATTGGATGTAGTAAGGATGTGGATGTGGTCTTGTGGTGAGAGATAGCTTCTCCACCATCTCCATGCTAGCCAAGTTGTTGCAACTCCCTCCATCTATGATGATGCGAATAGAACGTTCCTTCACAACTCCCTTTGTATGGAACAAATTATGCCTCTGATTTTCCTCAGCTTGTGTAACCTGCACACTCAAAACACGTTGAGCAACTAAACATTCATACCTGTCAGCATCTTCAGCAGCCATGTATTGCGTCTCATGATCAAAATCATCTCCACCGTGTTCTTCATGTGTAATAAGAGCCAAAGTCTCCTCATCATAGTCACTAGTGGACTCATGCCCACCATCCTCATTAGCAATCATCACACGCTGAGATTTGCATTCTCTCGCAAAATGTCCTCTTCCCTTACAACGACGACAAATAATATCACTTGTGTGCCCTGTTGACGCCATGGAAGAAGAAGAGCTCTGTGCAGGCCCGGCAGGTGCGCTCTTGGCAGACAGTGGTGGTTGTGCCTGCTTTCTTGTATCACGGCTGGAGGTGGAACCGGATGGAGGTGCTGGTGTAGTGGAAGTAGAAGATGCACGAGGTGTCCATGATGAAGGTCGACCTGCAGAAAAGTTAGTTCGCGCCAATGCTTGTCGATCCTGCACTTCATGTTCAGCTTTACAAGCAAGATGGAATAAACGAGTGATATTATTATAATCCTTATACTCTAGAATGGTCTGAATCTCTCTATTTAATCCACCCATAAAACGTGCAAGCATTGCTTCATTCTCCTCAACAATACCACATCTAATCATGCAAGTTTGTAATTCCTGATAATATTCTTCTACATAATATTTCCCTTGTCGTAAACGCTGCAGTTTTTGAAGCAATTCACGTTGATAATATGGTGGAACCCAACGAGTACGCATAGCAGTTTTCAAAGCAGCCCAAGTAGCTAGAATAGGATATAATCTACAATGTTCAGACCACCATACACATGCAAAACTAGTGAAAGCACAAACAGCAGCAGCAACCCGTCTCTCCTCGGGATATTGTAAACATGTAAAACGTTGTTCAGTTTCTAACTCCCAAGTAAGATATACATAAGGAATGTATCTACCCTCAAATGGTGGAATATTCAATTTCAGTTTAGGAACATGGTCATGATCTCGTACCTGAGGTGGTGGTGCAGGCCTACCGTTGCGAATATATACCTGAGGTCGACCTGCTGGTGGTGGTGCTGGTGGCTGCACGTAGTTCCGATTTTGATCAACGTCATCCTCATAATCGCCCGCATAAGCGTCATCCTCCTCAGCCGCCGTAGTAGCAGGAGCCAAAAAAGCATCAACAGTAGGTGCAGCGGCACCCGAATTTTGACCAGTCTCAATTGGAACGCGCTGTGCTCGTCCCACTTGATTTGGAAGGCGGCGTTGGAGATGTGGTTGTTGTTGTTGTAGAGGTGCGACATATGCAGCCGGTGGTGGTTGGGGAAGACGCTTCAGTAATTTAGTAAACTTGTTATCCAGCTTTGTCTCGAACGACTTCTCCACGGCATCTATCTTCTCCATAGCCTCTTCAAATCTGTTTAGCACATCTCCCACCTGGCCACTCATCATTTGCTGAAATTTATCATGCAACTCCTTGTTCGTCATGTTCTCCCAATCAGTCTCATCGGCTTGTGATCCTGCCATGGTTAGCAGCAATAGAAACACAAAAGAATATGATCCTACAGACTACTAGGAAGTGGTGGTGATGGTGGTGTGTCACAAATCCTTCAAGCGAATCTCAAATTCTTACCAGTTCTTACCCAGCAGCAGGTGGTGATCGGCAACCGTTGTAGTCAAAACTCGCATAGCTTGGATAGAGCGATTACCAGGGAGAGTCAAACGCACGACGTAGATGTATGTGGAGCTGGGAAGGCTTATAATATGGTAGCAAAAAGGGTCAGCAATAATCAATTCAGATATGGAAAGTTGAATAAACGATCAACCACGGTACTGTGCTGGTCCTAGGCTAGACCGTGCTAGAGACGCGAGCCTAGAACACTAACAAAATCACGGCGCTGCATGTAAACAAGGGAGGAGCACACTTTGATTTTTTTTTCTCTTTTTTTGCACTTTTTTCCTCTCTTTTTTTGCGCCGCAACAATTTTTTTTTCGAAAAAGTCTACAAATGGTCTAAAAACTGCTTAGCCAGAAATTTTTTTCACCACAGCGACGACGTGACAACCTATGAACAGAACTCGAAACTCTAAAGGACTAGACGCTAAGACCAGCAACTTGACACGATGATGCAACCGCAAATTCAACAAAGCAAACACAGAAAAGATTATGCAAAGGCTCAGATTGGTTCGGATAGGATGAACTAACCCTAAATTTTTTTTGGCTTTTTCGTGGACTATAGGTATGAAGAACATACTCGATCTAAACTACGAAAAACTGTAAAATCTCACCGAGCAACCCGGAAATCTGATACCACTTGATAGAGGTAAAGGTGTCCTGTCTTTCGATGAGATGGTGGCTATCGTTTTGGAGGAAGTCGACTTTGACGATCCGACTACGAACGTGCGAGGACGTCTGATGTAGGGTGAAACCCTAGATGGCCGATCTTTCACGAAAGGAGCGGATCCCAACTAAGAACACGACGAACACGAGGGGAAGACACGAGAGAATCACTCAAACCAACAAGAACAATCACACATGTGCTAGATCCTCGAATACAAAGGGAGATACACGATCCACGACCAACAAAGGACGATACAAAGGGTAACCGGTTCTTCCCCATGAGGAGGTCTTGATGGGGGCCACCCAAGAGGGGGTCTTGAATCCAACGTGGATCGTCTCCGAAGAGGGGCCGCAGTCTCTCTCGAGGAGGAGATCCGTATGGATGAGCAATGCTCTATCTCACATATGAGCTAAACCAATGCTAACCCTAACTAGAAGGAGGGGAAGGAGTATATATAGTCTAAGCCACGAAGGGGTAAGTGAGAAGGGCATGGGCCTCTGGCCCGTCTCTGCACGCAGGCAGGCGCCGGATGTCCGGGCTGGGGGCCGGATGTCCGGGGCTTCGCGAGTCGCCGGATGTCCGGGGCTTGGGCCGGATGTCCGGGCTGAAGTGGCCAAACTTCGGGTGCCTTCTGTTGTCGATGCCGGATTTCCGGGGAAAGGGCCGGATGTCCGGGCTTTGGCGAGGCGCCGAATGTCCGGCCGCTGATGGTACTTGGCGGCTGGGCGGCTGCTGTGGGTGAGGTTGCAGGGGCCGGATGTCCGGGTCCTGGGAGCTATCTCCGTCTTCTTCTTCCGACATCGCTTCCATGCTTTTCTCGCGGATGGTGTAGTTGTTCCTTGGCGCTTGCACTCCTCCTCGTCGTCCGTAGTGTTCCGACAATACCCATGCATGCACACGAGTGGAGTGTCAAGTAGCATACCATCCTCGAAGGTGTCAAGTGAGCACGTGTAAAGGAGATGATTCACCATTCTGTATGTGAAGTAGATGTCGCACGTGTCACTCGCCGAGTGGACTCTTGACATGGTGATGTCCATAGGATGCTCCGCATCATCTCCCCTCCCTTGGGAAAGATCCGACCTCGGATTGAAAACCAAATCACCATGGAAAAGAGATGGCTTCGCCGTGTAGAAGTGGACGTTCACCAAGTACTTGTCATCTTGAAGCTCGAAATGGGCACTCTCCAATGTCGCACCGTCTTGTGATTCCTTCAAAAGGAGTAAGGACAACAAACACTTGGAAAAACAAATGTGGTTAGCGTTAGTGCAAAACCAAGCATTCAAGAGGTGATTCACCAAACAAGTGTCGTCATCACGCGAAGCATATGGTGTGACAAAGGATTGTGACATGGCATGTAAGTATATCAATCGAGCACAAGCAAAGATATCATGGGGACAAGCATGTAAATGTGAGGTAGTGATGCAAATATGTGTGTCAAGAAAATAAGCATCTACCTCGAGGTCATAGCAAGCATTCACAAATTGCTCAATGAAAGGTCTATGGTAGGCATATGAATCATTCACAACACCAAATAAAATGAAGTGTCTAAACACATGGGTCAAGTGCAAGACAATCCAAGCATAATGTGCATGGGGTGTAGTGAATACCGTGTGGCACTCAACACAATAGAAAGAGCAATTGTTCATCATGTGTGAGGCAATCAAGTCAATCATGTGACAAGCAATGGGACATGGCATATGTGAAGTGATGACATTGTTGCAACCAAACATATGAGAGGAGCAAATAATCCAAGAATTGGATGCAACACACAAGGCATATATATCATGATGCATGGAATGGTTAAAATGACAAGTCGAAGCAAGATCTCTAACAAGTGTGCAATCAAGTGTCCAAGATGAACAATAAGTCTCATGGGGAAAGCAACACACGTAGTATGATCCATAATATCCATGATCATGGTTTGGGGGTTCTCAAAGGAGAAGGATATCACCGTGAAAGCGTGTCCTTGTGCGTCCTTCACAATGCCGAAGCACAAGCAAGTGCGATGTAGAATCGTCGTGGTAGAAGGTGGTTCGCTCTCAAGAGCTCGAATGGTCAACTCACGTGAAGCGGAAGTCGACACAAAGTCCAAGTATCCGACACATGCACACAACAAAACAAAGAACGTATGCGCATGGTAGATAAACACATCATCCATCATGATGGTTCTCTTCTTTTGCACATAACCATTAGAAGCACAAGTGCATGAATAATATGATGCAACAATGGCAATATCCATGGCACTAGGTATATGGTGCAAAGAGGTAAGACAAGCATGCTTCACAAGAAATATGTCAAAATCTCCAATCATATGTGAGAATGCTATGGGGGCAAACTCATAAGCAAGACTAATAGCATTGTTGCACTCAATACATGGCAAATCGTCTAGCATGAGGGAGGCAACATATGGAGAGATATGACAAGAAGCAATAACAATCATGTGCAAAACATGTAGATAGTTGTCATCAACCGCATGAACTGAGCATGTATAAATCATTGGTGATGCAACAAGGCAAGCAATAATAATCAAGTCGTGCAAACTAGTGGAGCGAAGATGCAACACACTAGAGGAAATCATGGCAATCATGTCATGTGAGCAAAGAATAGGCATAAGCAATGTACATGACATATCGCAAGCACTAACACAAATCAAGAGCATTGTATCATCATAGGCATGGGGCACAAAGCAATCATGGCAATAACAAACAATATCTCCACCACGCTGGCAAATACACATACAAGTACTAGAATCAATCATCATGTGTAATGCAAAGCATGGGTCACAAATGCATGGCAAAGGCATAGGAATGGGCATATCATGCAAAGTGAACATGGCAAGATGGGCATATGATATGTAATGGACAATAACCCATAACCATGTGAGGGTCATGTAGAAGAAATGCGCGAAGTTTTTGCGCGAAGTGAGAGGTGGGAAAGGCAATCCATGGTATCCCAAGTCATCATTGCTCTCTAGAGCTCGTTTTGTCAACTCATGGGATTGTGAGGTTGACAAGTATTCATGGGTACCTACACAACAAATACACAAACGAAAGAAATTGTGTGTGTGGTAAATGTACACATCATCCATCATGATGTGTATGTGCACGTGTGAGTTAGCACAAGATAAGCAATGCTCGAAGAAATGCATGGTATAAGAACATGTCATCCATCATGAAAGAATAGTAGTTATGTATAACACGATGGGGATGCAAATCGAGCATACAATTATATGGCACATCAATAGCATGTTTATTCATGGGGAGCATATTGTGCACACAAGTATTGGGATCATGCAATTGATGGGATGGATCAAAATATCCTAAAATGTATGAGGAAACTATGGGGGTCTCCTCATGAGCAATATTGGAAACATCATATGGAGAAAATGGACAACATCCAAAACAATGCATATCCGATGGTAGGTAGTCATGGCATGGCATGTGGGATAAATGATGCAAAGGGAGCATGTCAATATCATCACAAGAAAAACAAATGCCAATAACCATGGGCTTGTCATCTATGCCATATGTGCAAATTGGGTTAATTTTAATAGCATATGCATAGTCACTACGAAGAGATTGCAAATATGACATATGATTGACCTCATGCATAGCATATGACAACTCAAGCGGATTGTCAAACATGATGTGACCTAAAGAATTGTCACAAGAAATCCTATGTAACATGGCATCACAACTAATAGACTCCACATGGCAATCATCATACTCATCATAAATGGATAAATCATCGCATGGGGAAATCTCACTAGCATGAAGCAAGGTAATAGGTGGATCAACATCATGCAAGCAATCAATGTCAAGAATGTCCACTAGTGGGACTAGAGCATCACCGTCACCTATGTTGCCGTTGTCATTCCAATCAAGTGGTGTAGGTGAGGTGGGAAAGACTAAATGGTGGTCATCTTCATCTTGATGGAACCATGTGGGGGTGCATCATATTCCACCATGGCCATCGTCATGTCCATAGGAAGGACGAAGTCGTCGTGAATCGGCGCGTCATCATAAATGAGACCTAGCACCAAATGAGAAGACACAATAGAGGTAGAGGTTAAGTCGTTAGAAACCGAAGTGGCCTCACTCTCTCTATGTGGTGGTTCACTCACTCCCTCAAAGTAGGTGCACTCAATCGCACGTATGGTGGAGTCACTCATCTCACTCAAGTGGTGGGGGTTGTGGCTCTCCTCACATGGGAATTGGGGCAACACATCGGATATGGAGCTAGTGGTGAAGTCACTCTCACTCTCAATATGGTGGCACAAGTCACTCAAGTCATCATACGTCGCCGTGGTCGAAGTGAAATACTCAACCTTCTCATCACCGCCGCCATGGATGAAGGCCGAAGATGGCACATCATCACTCTCGCCTCCTATGGAAGCATCATCCTTGCTCGTCACCATGTCGCTTGCCTCAAAAGCTTCGTCCTTGAAGGTCTCCGTAGTCGTACTCGTCGCCGCACCATCTTGAAAAAGAGTCGTGGAGGACTCGGCATCATCAATGCCACAAAGAGGAATGGCGGCGAAGTCGAACTTGGGAGCATCGTCTTGGAGCTCGTCGGGCTTGGACATCTTGGTTGTACTAGCCTCATGCTCGTCGTCTTTGAGCTTGGACTTCGAGAAGTGTGCTTGGGGTGGAGAAGCCTTGGCCTTCATGTGTTCTTGTTCCGCCTTGAGAGCACCAATGTAGTTGTCGTCGAGGGACTTGTAGTTCTCGAGGAAGATGGTCTTGGAGATGGCATTGTTCAATCCCATCATGAAGTGGAACTTCATTGACATGGGGTCGTCCACGCCGGCTCGTCGCAAGGCCATCTTCATCTCCTTGAAGTACGCGTCGATGGACTTGGATCCTTGGTTGGTGTTCTCCAATTGGCGTAGAAGTTGTTCCGTTAGGTTGGAGGCACACACTCTCGCCGCAAAGCTTTCTTCGTCTTGGGCCAACTCATGTCGTAGGTTTCCGAAGGTGTGTGAAGCCACCATGTCGAGGCGTAGTCGTGTAAGTTTCTTGTGGCGCACTTCACTTGATCTTCGGGAGGAACTTGATGTAGCTTGAGGTAGTCGTCCATTAGGTGCTCCCACTCGAGATACTCCTCAGGTTCTTGAGTCCCATAGAAAGGAATCTCATGGTCGGTGTCGAGGTCGTAGTAGCTCGTGGAAGTCGCGGACTTGAGCTTGGGGAGATTCTCTTGAGCGTAGTCTTGAGGTGCTTGTTGGCGAAGATGCCGTATATCCGTAGGCGAAGATGCCTTGAAGTCGCTTGGCGAAGATGCCAAGGGAGATGGTGAAGTCGTTGAGCGGTTGTTGGTGTAGAGCTCTTGACCTTCACGTTCTTGGTGGTGATGGTGTCGATGCCGATGTGACCTTGCCGGAGATGGTAGCTCGGAGGCATGTGCTGTTGAGCGTCTTCTCGAAGATGAGGAAGATCGCTTGTATGACTTGATGAGGGATTTGATCTCCTCCATTTGAGCTTGCATCTTGGCATCGTTGGAATTGTTCGTGGCATCGAACTCGTCGTTGTTGTAGACCGAAGGTGAAATGCCTTGCCTATCCATCACAAGACTCGAGCAAATGTGAGTGGGAGAAAGAGAAGAACGATACCAAATGTACCTTGACCGATGTTGAAGATGGATCAGTGATCACTCAATGTGTACCAATTCTTGTCGGTTTCTCACACCTACACAAGTAAGGCTTATAGTGGAGCTCGGTGAGGATAGTGGCACAAAAAATTTGATGCAAAATGTTAGCAAGAGTCAATAATGTTGAAAAAGATTCACAAATTCGCAAGTGAAACAAGTAGACCAATAGCAAAGAATGGCACACGGAAACACACACACGGATAGATAAATGGGGTCGTGCAACCAAGGAATGAGCACAAAATGTGGAGTCCACGGAAAACGCTCGTGTTGCACAACTCAAGAGAGACGCTAGCACGATTGCTCAATAGGCGGATACGACACTTGTGCACAACCTATGATATGCAAAATGGATAAACTTCTATCCCAAGTATGCTATGTATGTATGTTTCCCGGTGTTTCTCTCAAGATGATCCAAGATGATCGGATATGACAATCTTATGCAATGTGGTATGATGCTATGGCACTTCCTTACAAGCTTCTTTGCTCTTTCTCTTTTGCTTAAAAGCTTATTGTTTTTTTTGTATGGCCACTTTGCAAAATGCACAAACCAAGATAGCAATAGTGTGTATGCGGGAACAAACTTGTGACACAAGAGATGATATGATACCAATATGGTATGGTATGTATGCTATGGGAAGAATGATCACTAATGTGCACAAGTAACGTTGCCGGCAATACTCAAATGGCTAGTCTCGATAGGCAGGTGACGCAAAATGGGCTAGGGGTTATCAATGCAATTGCAAGGGGAATATACAATGGTGTCGTCGAGGTTACCGTCCTTGGCGATGATGAGTGGCGGTGTTCTTGATGTAGATACCAAGAGGATGGAGACTCGTCCCTAAGTAGGCGAAACACCTTAGGAAACGGAAAAACCACAACTCAAAATCTCAAGGACAAAAGTCTAAACGGTGGTAGTGGAAAGCGGTGGTGGTTTTGCGGAAATGCAATGATGGGTTTTGAGACGCAATGCGGAAATCGAGGGTAAGGTGGATGGACTATACATGGTGTCGGAGTTCGAAACCCGGTCCCTAAGTAGCCGAAACACCTTAGGAGACACAAATCACAACACAAACAAAATTGGGTTATATGGAGTGGTGGAAGTGTATGGTGGGTAAGCCTATACGGAAGTTATAGTGGTGGTTGATGAGGACATCAATACCATTGTTACACCCACAGCCCCTGCTGCTATACATACTGGACCAATTACTAGAGCTCGCGCACGCCAATTAAATTACCAGGTACTTTCGTTTCTTGGTAATGATTCTAATGTTCATGAGAATATGATGCTGCCTAAATTGGATACATTTGTTTTGCTTACAAATGAAGGGCCTAGCTTTGAGAAGGATGAACATTGGAGCAAGAACAAGCATGGAGATGATGGCATGCGCATGGGGAACAAGAACGGAGTTACAGTGATGATTTCAGGACGTTGAAGCCACCATAATGCGTGCTGAAGCCTTGGACGAACTATACAAGATGCTACTTCATAACTTTCGTCCAGAGGCTATTCTAGGTGCTGCGTCACCTTATTATTGGGCCAGGCCCATGTAATTTCGAAATACTGAGTATAGGCTGTTTTTAGAGTCCGTATGTGTGGGGAAACAAGAGATAGGGTTGGTTTCGGACCCCTTCCCCAAGGGCCACGAAATTCCCCCCTCTTCCTCCATATATACAGCCCTTAGGGCGTCGTTTAGACTTTGGGTATTGTTTAGATTAAACGTTCGCCATAGCTGCAACTTCGCGTACTTCGTTTGTGTTCAACGACCAGACAAAGGCGTCACAGAACCCCACCTTGATCAATAAAGCTTTCATCTTATATTCGCAATATCCAGATTGCAATCTCAGTTTCTTGCTTGTTCTTCGTTTGCTCGCAGGAAACAGACACTCGTGGTCAGGTTGATCGTGCTCCGGCATGGTCAATAACCTCTTGGAGTTGGTTTAGCGATTGCTATGGCACGACGTCATCGCACGTTCGTAGTCGGATCGTCAAAGTCAACTTCCACCAAAGCGATATCCATCATCTCATCGAAAGACGGGACACCTTTGCCTCTATCAAGTGGTATCAGATTTCCAGGTTGCTCGGTGAGATTTTACAGTTTTTCGTAGTTTAGATCGAGTTTGTTCTTCATACCTATAGTCCACGAAAAAGCCAAAAAAAAATTTAGGGTTAGTTCATCCTATCCGAACCAATCTGAGCCTTTGCATAATCTTTTTAGGGTTTTTGCTTTGTTGAATTTGCGGTTGTATCGTCGTGTCAAGTTGCTGGTCTTAGAGTCTAGTCTTTTAGAGTTTCGAGTTCTGGTCATAAGTTGTCACGCCGCCGCCGCACCATCATCATCGCCTTGCCATCTACCACTATTGCTTATCCGCCACCGCTCTAAATCCGTATCCATATACCACCACCGACCCGTATCCATATACCACCACCGCTACCATATACCACCACCGCTGCCATATCCTACCACCATATATCCACCACCAATCCGAGTTCTTTTCATATTCGGTTTGTTTTAGAGATCCATCTATTTTCCGTTTCGTGTTTCCTTGCCTGAGTAGGTCTCGAAAAAAAAAGAGTCTGGAGACCCCCGGGCAGTTTTTAGGCCAAAATTTCGGCAACCAAAAATATTTTTCCCTATCCTATTTTTAGGTCCGGGGAGTGTTTTGAGACACTCGCCATCATAGTGATTTTGTCGCACTTTTTCGTCGTCGCTGCCCTGATTTCCGAAAAAATAGTCAAAAAAATTTTGTGCCCATCCTGTCAGTTTGACCTGGGAAGAGTTTTGAGACACTCGCCATTATAGTGATTTTTCGCAAAAAAAAGAGCGCAAAAAAAGAGCGAGAAAAAAGAGCAAAAAAAAATTCCAGAGTGTGCTTTTCCCTTGTTTACGTGCAGCGCCGTGATTTTGTTAGTGTTCTAGGCTCGCGTCTCTAGCACGGTCTAGCCTAGGACCAGCACAGTACCGTCGTTGAGCGTTTCTTCAACTTTGCATCTCTGAATTGATTATTGCAGACCATTTTTGCTACCATATTATAAGCCTTCCCAGCTCCACATACATCTACATCGTGCGTTTGACTCTCCCTGGTAATCGCTCTATCCAAGCTTTGAGAGTTTTGACTACAACGGTTGCCGATCACCACCTGCTGCTGGGTAAGAACTGGTAAGAATTTGAGATTCGCTTGAAGGTTTTGTTACACACCACCATCACCACCATTTCCTAGTAGTCTGCAGGATCATATTCTTTTGTGTTTCTATTGCTGCTAACTATGGCAGGATCACAAGCCGATGAGACTGATTGGGAGAACATGACGAACAAGGAGTTGCATGATAAATTTCAGCAAATGATGAGTGGCCAGGTGGGAGATGTGCTAAACAGATTTGAAGAGGCTATGGAGAAGATAGATGCCGTGGAGAAGTCGTTCGAGACCAAGCTGGATAACAAGTTTACTGAATTACTCAAGCGTCTTCCCCAACCACCACCGGCTGTACATGTCGCACCTCTACAACAACAACAACCACATCTCCAACACCGCCTTCCAAATCAAGTGGGACGAGCACAGCGCGTTCCAATTGAGACTGGTCAAAATTCGAGTGCCGCTGCACCTACTGTTGATGCTTCTTTGGCTCCTACTACTGCGGCGGCTGAGGAGGATGACGATTATGCGGGCGATTATGAGGATGAGGTTGATCAAAATCAGAACTACGTGCAGCCACCAGCACCGCCACCAGCAGGTCGACCTCAGGTATATATTCGCAACGGTAGGCCGGCACCACCACCGCAGGTACGAGATCATGACCATCTCCCTAAACTGAAATTGAATATTCCACCATTTGAGGGTAGATATGTTCCTGATATATATCTTACTTGGGAGTTAGAAACTGAACAACGATTTACATGTTTACAATATCCTGAGGAGAGACGTGTTCCTGCTGCTGTTTGTGCTTTCACTAGCTTTGCATCTGTTTGGTGGTCTGAACATTGTAGATTATATCCTGTTCCAGCTACTTGGGCTGCTTTGAAAACTGCTATGCGTACTCGTTGGGTTCCACCATATTATCAACTTGAATTACTTCAAAAATTGCAGCGCTTAAGACAAGGGAAAAATTCTGTAGAAGAATATTATCAGGAATTACAAACTGGCATGATTAGATGTGGTATTGTTGAGGAGAATGAAGCTATGCTTGCACGTTTTATGGGTGGATTAAATAAAGAGATTCAGAACATTCTAGAGTATAAGGATTATAATAATATCACTCGTTTATTCCATCTTCCTTGTAAAGTTGAACGTGAAGTGCAGGATCGACAGCCATTGGCAAGAACTAACTTTTTTGCAGGTCGACCTTCATCATGGACACCGCGTGCATCTTCTACCTCCACTGCACCAGCCTCCATCAGGTTCCACCTCCAGCCGCGATACAAGAAAGCAGGCACAACCACCACTATCTAAAAGAGCGCACCTGCCGGGCCTGCACAGAGCTCTTCTTCTTCCATGGCATCGACAGGGCACACAAGTGATATTATTTGTCGTCGTTGTAAGGGAAGAGGACATTATGCGAGAGAATGCAAATCTCAGCGTGTAATGATTGCTACTGAGGATGCTGGGTATCAGTCCGCTAGTGACTATGATGAGGAGACTTTGGCTCTTATTACACGTGAAGAACATGGTGGAGATGATTCTGAAAATGAGACGCAATACATGGCTCCTGAAGACGCTGACAGGTATGAATGTTTAGTTGCTCAACGTGTTTTGAGTGTGCAGGTCACACAAGCAGAGCAAAATCAGAGGCATAATTTGTTCCATACAAAGGGAGTTGTGAAGGAACGTTCTGTTCGCGTCATCATAGATGGAGGGAGCTGTAACAACTTGGCTAGCATGGAGATGGTGGAGAAGCTATCTCTCACCACAAGACCACATCCACATCCTTACTACATCCAATGGTTCAACAACAGCGGCAAGGTTAAGGTAACACGTACTGTTCGTGTGCATTTTAGTATCTATACATATGCTGATTACGTACTGTTCATGGCAATTTGATAAAAATTCTGTACACCATGGTCGAAACAATCAGTATACTCTTGTTCATAAGGATAAAAATATTACTTTGCTTCCTATGACTCCTGATTCCATTTTGAAAGATGACATTAATAGAGCTCATAAAGAAAAACAGGAGAAAAATAAGAGTGAAAATCAGATTGTGGCAAAAGAATTTGAGCAACAAATGAAACCTAATAATAAACCCTCTAGTGTTGTTTCTGAAATTAAATTGAAAAGTGCATGTTTACTTGCCACAAAATCTGATATTGATGAGCTAGATTTCAGCAAATCTGTTTGCTATGCTTTTGTGTGCAAAGAGGCATTATTTTCATTCGAGGACGTGCCTTCCTCTTTGCCCCTGGTGTCACTAACATTTTGCAGGAGTTCACTGACGTCTTCCCACAAGACGTGCCACCGGGATTACCACCTATTCGAGGGATTGAGCATCAAATTGACTTAATTCCCGGTGCATCGCTACCCAACCGTGCACCATACCGTACCAATCCAGAGGAGACGAAGGAGACTATGCGTCAAGTACAGGAGCTGCTCGACAAAGGTTATATACGCGAATCTCTTAGTCCCTGTGTTGTTCCTATTATACTAGTGCCTAAAAAGGATGGTACGTCGTGTATGTGTGTTATTGTAGAGGCATTAATAATATTACTATTCGTTATCGTCATCCTATTCCTAGGCTAGATGATATGCTTGATGAATTGAGTGGCTCTACAATATTCTCCAAAGTTGATTTGCGTAGTGGATACCATCAAATTCGTATGAAATTGGGAGATGAATGGAAAACTGCATTTAAAACTAAGTTTGGTTTATATGAGTGGTTAGTCATGCCTTTTGGGTTAACTAATGCACCTAGTACTTTCATGAGACTAATGAATGAAGTTTTACGTGCTTTCATTGGACGATTTGTGGTAGTCTATTTTGATGATATACTGATTTATAGCAAATCTTTGGAAGAACATTTGGAACATTTACGTGCTGTTTTTATTGCTCTATGTGATGCACATTTGTTTGGTAACCTTGGGAAGTGCATCTTTTGCACCGACCGAGTATCTTTTCTTGGCTATGTTGTTACTCCACAGGGAATTGAAGTTGATAAAGCCAAGATTGAAGCTATTGAGAGTTGGCCGCAGCCCAAAACGGTCACACAAGTGAGGAGTTTCCTTGGCCTCGCTGGTTTCTATAGGCGTTTTGTGAGAGATTTCAGCACCATTACTGCACCTCTCAATGAGCTTACAAAGAAGGATGTGCCTTTTGTTTGGGGTACCGCACAGGAAGAAGCCTTCACGGTATTGAAAGATAAGTTGACACATGCTCCTTTACTCCAACTTCCTGATTTTAATAAGGCTTTTTGAGCTTGAATGTGATGCTAGTGGAATTGGATTAGGAGGTGTGTTATTACAAGATGGTAAACCTGTTGCATACTTTTCTGAAAAATTGAGTGGGCCTAGTCTGAATTATTCTACTTATGATAAAGAACTATATGCTCTTGTTCGGACTTTAGAAACATGGCAACATTATTTATGGCCCAAAGAATTTGTTATACATTCTGATCATGAATCTTTGAAACATATTAAAAGTCAAGCTAAACTGAATCGTAGACATGCTAAATGGGTTGAATTCATTGAAACTTTCCCTTATGTCATTAAACACAAGAAGGGTAAAGAAAATGTTATTGCTGATGCATTGTCTCGTCGCTATACTATGCTTTCACAACTTGACTTCAAAATATTTGGTTTGGAGACCATCAAAGATCAATATGTGCATGATGCTGATTTTAAAGATGTTTTGCAAAATTGTAAAGAAGGAAGAACCTGGAACAAGTTTGTCGTTAATGATGGATTTGTGTTCCGTGCTAACAAGCTATGCATTCCAGCTAGCTCTCTTCGTCTTTTGTTGTTGCAGGAGGCGCATGGAGGAGGATTAATGGGACACTTTGGCGTGAAGAAGACGGAGGACGTACTTGCTACACATTTCTTTTGGCCAAAGATGAGACGGGATGTTGAGCGTTTTTTTGCTCGCTGCACTACATGTCAAAAAGCTAAGTCACGACTCAATCCTCATGGTTTATATATGCCTTTGCCTGTACCTAGTGTTCCTTGGGAGGATATATCTATGGACTTTGTTTTAGGTTTACCTCGAACAAAGAAGGGGAGGGATAGCATATTTGTTGTCGTGGATAGATTCTCAAAAATGGCACACTTTATACCATGTCATAAAAGCGATGATGCTGTTAATGTTGCTGATTTGTTCTTCCGTGAAATTATTCGTTTGCATGGTGTGCCAAATACTATTGTTTCAGATCGTGATACTAAATTTCTTAGCCACTTTTGGAGATGTTTATGGGCTAAGTTGGGGACTAAACTGCTTTTTAGTACTACTTGTCACCCCCAAACTGATGGACAAACTGAAGTAGTCAATAGAACATTGTCTACTATGCTTAGGGCTGTTTTGAAGAATAATAAGAAAATGTGGGAGGAATGCTTGCCTCATATTGAATTTGCTTATAATCGTTCATTGCATTCTACTACTAAGATGTGCCCTTTTGAAGTTGTGTATGGTTTCCTACCTCGTGCATCTATTGATTTGTTGCCTCTTCCATCTTCGGAGAAGGTTAATTTTGATGCTAAACAACGTGCTGAATTGATTTTAAAAATGCATGAGTTAACTAAGGAAAACATTGAGCGCATGAATGCTAAATATAAACTTGCTGGAGATAAGGGTAGAAAACATGTTGTGTTTGCACCTGGAGATCTTGTTTGGTTACATTTGCGTAAGGATAGATTTCCTAATTTGCGCAAATCAAAGTTAATGCCACGTGCTGATGGTCCCTTTCAGGTGTTAGAGAAAATAAATGATAATGCATATAAACTTGAGCTGCCTGCAGATTATGGGGTTAGTCCCACTTTTAACATTGCAGATTTGAAGCCTTATTTGGGTGAGGAAGATGAACTTCCGTCGAGGACGACTTCATTTCAATAAGGGGAGGATGATGAGGACATCAATACAATTGTTACACCCACAGCCCCTGCTGCTATACATACTGGACTAATTACTAGAGCTCGTGCACGCCAACTAAATTACCAGGTACTTCCGTTTCTTGGTAATGATTCTAATGTTCATGAGAATATGATGCTGCCTAAATTGGATACATTTGTTTTGCTTACAAATGAAGGGCCTAGCTTGGAGAAGGATGAACATTGGAGCAAGAACAAGCATGGAGATGATGGCATGCGCAAGGGGAACAAGAACGGAGTTACAAGTGATGATTTCAGGACTTTGAAGCCACCATAATGGGTGCATGAAGCCTTGGACGAAATATACAAGATGCCACTTCATAAATTTCGTCCCGAGGCTATTTTAGGTGCTGCGTCACCTTATTATTGGGCCAGGCCCATGTAATTTCGAAATACATAAGTATAGGCTATTTTTAGAGTCCGTATATGTGGGGAAACAAGAGATAGGGTTGATTTCGGACCCCTCCACCAAGGGCCACGAAATTCCCCCCTCTTCCTCCATATATACAGCCCTTAGGGCATCGTTTAGACTTTGGGTTTTGTTTAGATTAAAAGTTCGCCATAGCTGCAACTTCGCGTACTTCGTTTGTGTTCAACGACCAGACAAAGGCGTCACAAAACCCCACCTTGATCAATAAAGCTTTCATCTTATATTCGCAATATCCAGATTGCAATCTTAGTTTCTTGCTTGTTCTTCGTTTGCTCGCAGGAAACAGACCCTCGTGGTCAGGTTGATCGTGCTCCGGCGTGGTCAATAACCTCTCGGAGTTGGTTTAGCGATTGCTAAGGCGCGACGTCCTCGCACGTTCGTAGTCGGATCGTCAAAGTCGACTTCCACCAAAGCGAAATCCACCATCTCATCGAAAGACGGGACACCTTTGCCTCTATCAAGGAAGAATGTGGAACAAGTTTGTTGTTAACGATGGATTTGTGTTTCGTGCTAACAAGCTATGCATTCCAGCTAGCTCCGTTCGTCTTTTGTTGTTGCAGGAGGCGCATGGAGGAGGATTAATGGGACATTTTGGCGTGAAGAAGACGGAGGACGTACTTGCTACACATTTCTTTTGGCCAAAGATGAGACGGGATGTTGAGCGTTTTATTGCTCGCTGCACTACATGTCAAAAAGCTAAGTCACGACTCAATCCTCATGGTTTATATATGCCTTTGCCTGTACCTAGTGTTCCTTGGGAGGATATATCTATGGACTTTGTTTTAGGTTTACCTCGAACAAAGAAGGGGAGGGATAGCATATTTGTTGTCGTGGATAGATTCTCGAAAATGGCACACTTTATACCATGTCATAAAATCGATGATGCTGTTAATGTTGCTGATTTGTTCTTTCGTGAAATTATTCGCTTGCATGGTGTGCCAAATACTATTGTTTCCGATCGTGATACTAAATTTCTTAGCCACTTTTGGAGATGTTTATGGGCTAAGTTGGGGACTAAACTGCTTTTTAGTACTACTTGTCACCCCCAAACTGATGGACAAACTGAAGTAGTCAATAGAACATTGTCTACTATGCTTAGGGCTGTTTTGAAGAATAATAAGAAAATGTGGGAAGAATGCTTGCCTCATATTGAGTTTGCTTATAATCGTTCATTGCATTCTACTACTAAGATGTGCCCTTTTGAAATTGTGTATGGTTTCCTACCTCGTGCACCTATTGATTTGTTGCCTCTTCCATCTTCGGAGAAGGTTAATTTTGATGCTAAACAACGTGCTGAATTGATCTTAAAAATGCATGAGTTAACTAAGGAAAACATTGAGCGTATGAATGCTAAATATAAACTTGCTGGAGATAAGGGTAGAAAACATGTTGTGTTTGCACCTGGAGATCTTGTTTGGTACATTTGCATAAGGATAGATTTCCTGATTTGCGCAAATCAAAGCTAATGCCACGTGCTGATGGTCCTTTTAAGGTGTTAGAGAAAATAAATGATAATGCATATAAACTTGAGCTGCCTGCAGATTTTGGGGTTAGTCCCACTTTTAACATTGCAGATTTGAAGCCTTATTTGGGTGAGGGAGATGAGCTTCCGTCGAGGACGACTTCATTTCAAGAAGGGGAGGATGATGAGGACATCAATACCATTGTTACACCCATAGCCCCTGCTGCTATACATACTGGACCAATTACTAGAGCTCGCGCACGCCAATGGTATTGATGTCCTCATCACCTATTACCATGCTTCATGCTAGTGCGACTTCTTCATGTCATGACTTACCCATTTATGATGAATATGATGATGAGCATGTTGAGTTGCCTAGTTGTGATGCTATGCTCCATAGGATATCATGTGAAAATTCTATTGGTCACTTCATGTTTGACAATCCATTGAACTTGTCATATGCTAGGAGTGAGATCTCCCATATTGCTTCATTTCAATCTCAACATAGTAACTACGCATGCCCCATTAAAGTAAATCCCATTTGCACTTATGGCATAGATGACGAGATGATGGTCATTGGCTTTTGTTTTTCATGTGATGATATTGCCAAGCTTCCTTTACATGATTTACGCAATTCATCTACTATGTCATGCCATGATCACATAGAACCAAATATGCTTTGTTTTGGATGTTGTCAATATTCTCCATGTGATGTTTCTACTCATGCTCATGAGGAGACCCCCATAGTTTCCTCATACATATTAGGAGATTTTGATGCATTCCATACTTTGCATGATTCCCATAATTGTTTGCACCATATGCATTCCATGAATAACAATGCTCTACATATTTCCCAGGATGCATTACATCCTTTGAGTCTCCATTATGCTATACATAACACCAAACCTATCATGATGGATGACATGTTTCTATACCACGCATCTCATTTATTTGAGCATTGGCTATTTTGTGCTAACCAACACAAGCACGTATGCATCATGATGGATGATGTGTACATCTACCACGCACACACAATTTTCCCTTTGTCTTTGTTTTGTGTAGGTACTTATGAACACTCGTCAACCTCATAATCCCATGAGTTGACGAAATGAGCTCTTGAGAGCAACGATGACTTGGGATCCCGTGGACTATCCTTACCACCATTCCCTTCACGCACGGCCTACGCGCATCTCTTCTACTTGGCTCTCACAAGGCTATGGGCTCTATATCACTTGTTACTTTATGCCCATTGTATCTTGTTCACTTTGCATGTTATTCCTCTTTACATGACTTTGCCATGCAATTGCGACCCTTGCTTGCATCTACCCATGATTCACCATGTTGCTACTCATATGTGTATTTGCATGCTTGGTGGAGATCCTTGTTGCTATTGCCATGTTTATCATGTGCCTCATGCTATTGTTGATTCTTGTGTTGGGAGAGTCATGATGTTCCATTGCTATTTACATAGGACTTCTTGCCAATACAATGATGATACCTTCTTCATATCTTGCTTTCATGCTTGTGCTATGTCATGTGAATTATTCATGCACACTATTTGCACACATGACATGATTGCCATGATTATCTCTAGTATGTTGCATCTTCTCACTACTAGCTCACACCACTTGATCGTTATGATTACTTGCTTGGTTGCATCACCCATGTTCCATTACTCGCTTTCTTGGGTTGATGACATATATGCTCATGCCTCTCACATGATATATCTTGTTTATTGTCGCTTGCCTCCAGTAGTTGCCTCTATGCTTAATGATCTTGGAGATTTGGACACTTCACTTGTGATGCATGCTTGGTTGATTGAGCCTATTGTATTTGGTTGTTCTCGCATCATATGCCTTCATACTATGAAATGCTCCCTTGTCCTTTCTTATGATGAGCATGATGCATACACTTGTTGGGTAAATTACCACTCGAATGATAGGTTTTGCATTTACGCTAACCTCTTTTGTTTTTCCGAGTGTTTGTCATGTTCTTTCATTTTGAAGGATTTAAAAGGAGGTACCATCACGTGACATATTGGTTATGTGAAGGCATACAAGATGTGCAACTCAATCATCCTTGAGAAACTCCTAAAGGTGACCTCCTTCCCTTTGAGCCATTCTCAAATATGCATATTGGACGGGTCATTCTTTCACTGTTGTTTCCTTCTTGTTGTCTACATGTTACATCTCGCGAACGAAGGAGCGACATTGGAGATTGGCTCTATGGACCTTCACATTGAGGAGCGCTCGGACTTATTGGATGCACCTTCGAACCTCCACTCATGCCACGACATCGAGCATTGGTACATCAACACTACTTTGACACATTGCACCCCCACCTTCATATTTGTTGATTGTGCTCATAGATGTCATGCTCGATGGACATATCATACTCACCACAAGTTTGCACCCTATGCATGGATTGAGACACATTATGCTTGTCTTGTTGCACCTATTCCCATGTCATCCATGATATATGAGCTTGTGCATTTTCTTAGCAAATTTGTTGTGATCTTTCTTGATGGCATATTCATACATCATGATCATATTGCCTCCCATCAATTGCATGATAACTTATTCATATTGAGCATCCATTGCCATATTCATGCTATTGATAAACCGTCTCACTATGACATCATTTTGCACCGTGGTTGCATTGATCACATTCACACCACATTTGTGTGCACAATGAATGCTTTTGCTCCCATGAATGTTGTATATCTCATTACATATCATCTTGCTAAGCTTCATGTGCTTTGTCATGAACAATCTTGCCTCACGGACTCATTCTTACATGATGGACACTTTGTGTGCACTAACCATTGTATTTCCAAGTGTTGTTTGTGTTTGCTCTTTTTGCATGTGTACCACTCCGGACACACCTTGGAGTACTTGGATTGCGCCATGTTTTCCACTTTGTCCAACTACAAGTCTGTCCACGACAACCGTTTCCATGGTGATGAGGTTTTCGATCCGAGGTCGGATCTTTCCCAAGGGAGGGGAGATGATGCGGAGCATCCGATGATCATCCCCATGTACACTCGAGCCTACGCCATTGGAGCTAAGGTGAATTCGCTCCTTTCCGAATCTTCCCTTTCCGCATGTAAGACATGGATGCTACTTCAAGCGCAGACCTTGTGCATACTCAGGTACACCCGTGTAGACCATGGAGAGCCCAAGGACCAAGGCCAAGTGTGCGCGAGAGCGAAGGAAGGAGAAGGAAGAAGAGCCAGCTGCTACAGCAGCCGAACATCCGGACATGTCCCGGACATCCGGCCCCTGCCCCGGAAATCCGGCATCGGCTATCCAGAGAGCACCAGAGTCGGCCAAGTCAGCCCGGACATCCGGCCCCCAGGCCCGGACATCCGGTCCGTCGCGAGCCGCCGGACATCCGGCCCAGCTCCCGGAAATCCGACGCCCCATCACAGAAGCTGGACCCTGCCAGCCCGGACATCCGGCCCCAGCGCCTAGACATCCGGCGTCTCGGGAAAGCCCGGACATCCGGCCCGTCGCCCAGACATCCGGCCCCTCCTGCCTGCGTGCAGTGTATCCGGGCCGAAAGCCCACGTACCCCTTCGCCCCTTAGACTATATATACTCCCCGTCCACCTACGTTTTAGGGTTAGCAAAGGATTAGCTCATTTAGAGATAGAGCTTTGCTCATCCATTACGGATCTACTCCACGAGAGAGACCGCGACCCCTCTACGGAGAAGATCACCTTGGATTCAAGACCCCCTCTTTGGTGGCCCCCATCAAGACCTCCTCACGGAGAAGAACTGGTTACCACTTGTATCGTCCTTTGTTGACTTTGGATCTTGTATCTTACCTTTGTGTTCATCGATCTAGCGCATGTGTGATCTATTCTTGTTGGTTGAGTGATTCTCTCGTGTTTTCCCTCATGTTTCCCCTCGTGTTCCTCGAGTTCCTCTTTGGGATCCGCTCCTTTTGTGAAAGATCGGCCACCTAGGGTTTCGCCCTACATCATAAACCCATACAACCATACGCTAAGGAGGTAGTAGTTATGAATTCCATTTTCGCTCCATACCAATCATTCTAAAAGCTACTTAGTACTTATAACGCGCCATTGAAAATTGGAACTCTTACCCCGCTAAAAATGATATTTTAAACGTGCTACTCGATCTGTGGCAACTGGCGAGCCACCGCCTCCAGGTCGTTCACCTGTGGTCCCGACCATCAACTCCTACGGATCAAATTATCACGCGAGCTGACTATTCCTACAAAGGTGTGCTCCACCATGTACCCGGTACCTGCACATGCAGCAATCGTGCACCTAGGGTTTTAGGGTTTATTTGTTAACGGTGCCTTTACGTAACTCTCATGTGTGCGAGACAGCGAGAGACCGACTGCGTGCATGCGCCTCTTCTCTTCGTATATGTACTCCACCATTTGTCTGGTGTCCAAAAAATTATACAGTGGTAATAACTACTAGCAATGTGCCAATGTGTAGCCACACGATCAAAGTAGATTAATACATATTCACCGATTTGATAGAAAATAGAGTCTAGTTTTGAAATACGTATATCACTAAAAATATGTTATGTTTCACTCAATATATATTCCTTTAGCGGTTTTGATGAGATAAGGGAGGAATGTTGTTGGTTTCAAGATTCGAGAAGTGGTATATGTCTAATTTCTACTCTTACTAGCAAGATGCCCGTGCGTTGCACGGAACATCAAGATCTTGTGGGAGAAAAGGATGAATGAGGGAAGGCCTTATCAGCAAATGTGGAGAGGAGTGCGGGTAAATTGCCATAGTTTCGTTCCTATCCGTTAGATATAGATCAGACGACCTATATTGCAGGATGGCAGGCACACCATCATCACCGACTACGCTTTTTATAAGAGTAGAGATAAAAAAACAGAGTTGGTGATGATGGTGTGCCTCCCACCCTACAATATAGGCCGTCCGATTTATATCTGACGGATAGGAAGGAAACTATGGCAATTTTGCAAAAAGATACCCACACCCCTCTCCACATTTGCAAATAAGGCCTTCCCTCATTCATCCTTTTCTCCCACAAGATAAACTACTCATATAAATGCGTCTTGATGTTCCGTGCAATGCATGGGCATCTTGCTAGTTGTTGCAAAAAGCCCATGTGTGTGTGAGAGAGAGGAAGAGAGGAGGAAGACGGAGTGCATGTGTGACAAAGACACAAAGAGTGTGTGTGCGAGAGGTATTAGCTTAAAATGAGGCGATAGTGTGTGTGTGCATGATCGAGAGGGCGTGTCTCAAGAAGGGAAGAAAAATCAACATAGATACAAGGAGCACGAGAGAGACATGTATGCGATAGTGGAAGCATGAGTGTGCGGGTGTATAAACCTATCTAGAGGCTAGTCGATAAATGTTTGTGAGAGAAATATGAGTCGGGGTGCGAAAGCGAGAGTTTCGTGTGTGTGAGAGAGAGACGGTAGTCGGGAAGGGGAGTGGAAGCAGGAGTTGTGTGTGTGAGAGAGAGAGTGAGAGGGGGGGAGTTTGTCTGATCGGTAAACAAATGAATAATGTCAGTTTTATAACTGGGATGGAGACAGAAAGGAGACCGCAACAAATGATGTGTCTGCAGGAGAGAGTAATTTTAGTGGTATGAGTCATATCTACAGACATATGGGGTGTGTGAGAGAACCCCATAGAGAGAAAGACAAAGTGAAAGACGAGTGAGACTGTGTGTGTGGCGGTGAAAAAGAAAGCTTAGCTACCTAGTGATACCAGAGAACGGTATAGGCGTGAGAGATAATGAAAACCGTGTAATGTATAATGATAGGGAGAGTGTGACACTTCTCAAGGGAGACGTCGAGAGACCATGCTTGCGAAGATAGGAGAAACATGAAGTGAGCATGCGGGTGAGCTGGAGAAAAGAGAGTGATAGCTACATGACGGAGCATGCATGCAAGAGAGATGGGCCTGAAAGGAGTCAACATAAAAGGGATTCAAATATTTGAATTCGAGATGATGATACTTGTAAATCATACTCGAACCAAAATTGATCTATCAAACATGTATACTCATATGAATTCACGCGCATCTATGTTATTTAATATGTAGATATTACTGATCCATACGTTTTAGTAGAACATAATTTGGTTTAAGTTTTTTGAATTCAACCTTATGATTTTGAGATCATTGTATTTGTAAATCATATTATACATATAAAGGAGCAGAATTCTTTATTGTGCTTTTGACAGTATATATAAAAAATGATGTATATAGAATTTTATTCCAATCGAAAATGGATCCTGCCTGAACAAAAATAGAATACAAACTGGATTTGAATTCAGTTGGCACGGTAAACGTGCAGTCTTGCTCTGCAAAATTTTGAACGAAGCGGGGAAAGTCGTAGTAACCGCCCGAAACCAAAATCTGTGAGATGGAAATTACTGCCTATCCCTGACACGCAAAGCCTATCGGCTCGATTTCTATAGGTTTTGATAGGGGTAGGTTTGTAATTTCACTCAAACGTGACATAACCACCTCTCACCCGGATTCATGCATGGTGGGCGCCAAAACACAGTGTCTCCTCGGCCGAAATCGACTCCCTCCCCGATTCATACACGGTGGGCACCAAAAACAAACTCTCGTCGGCAAATATTCGGTGTATGCGAGATTACCGTCCTATCCCCAACCGACTAATATTGTTGTGATGTAGGAAATTTTAAACGGGGGCCAAGTTTGTAAATTTCCTCGCATTTGAGACAAGCGCGCCCTGAAGACATGGTTCCCCCCTTCCTCTCTCCCTCCATTTCCCCATTCGTACTCCGTGTGCGCCAAAACACTCTCTCCACCCCAGCCTCCTCCGTTTGCCACCCCATCCACCACCGTCCTCCTCCACCATGTCGGAGCTGATATCCCGACGCCGTCGTCCATTACAAGAGATCAACCTCTCTCATCCCCGGCTTCGGACCGAGATCCTTGCATCCCGTCCTCTCGCTTCATCCCCGCCGTCGTCCACCTTGCTGACGCCGCTCCTACAACCGTCTCATCCACCGCGCCCCGCCGCCGCCGTCTACCCTCCTAGATCTGCTTCCACGCCGCCGACAGCCATCGCTACCGCAGCACCGTCAAATTCTCAGCAGATGCATACACGACACCGCACCAGAGGCGGTACTCTTTCGTATCTTCTCAACTTATTTATCGTAGCAAGAAAATAGATCGCCACTGCTTTACTCTGATTTCTTGTCCATCACTTACTTGCTAGTTGAAAGCAAACATTGGTTGCGAAGTTGCCTTTGTCCGGTTTGCACCTTCAGATCCTCCATGGCACGCTCAACACTATACTCGCAATGCTTACGGTTTCCCCTTTTATATTCCACACTAGTTAAATGACAGTAGACTAAATTTCAAAATTGGGTCAGTCGATTTTTCAGAGCTCGCCGGAGTTCGCCGGTGCGAAGGAAGGGGCTC